>NW_017670252.1:1529711-1686601 GCF_001879085.1 Nicotiana attenuata | reverse complement strand
ATACGGGATTTTGCCTTGATCAAATAAATCCTGTCTGCATCACCTTATGTTCAAATAGAAATCATGCTTATAGTTAGACCTAAGATCAGTTCAACTCTACGCTCATGCTGGTAAGTTTTGAATCAGTTTAAGTAAATAACCTACTCTTTTCGTGTTAATTAATATTGCTAGAAAGCATGCTTATAGGATCTCAAGTTGTCCATTTAAAATCGTTTACGGTTTTACTGCATTCCTGATCAACAATAGATAACATGCTCATAGGTCATCACTATTATATGCTTAGGCAAGCCTGTAGGACGATTAAAATTCTGCAACTGTAAAACCATGTTCTATTATCTGTGATTGCTCATATTCAACAGGTCTAAAATCAGTAGGCAAGTTGAATAGGTCTTTGACACTTTTGGTCCTAATTCAATACTGTATACTCTCTTCTCACCTAGATATCATGTTCTAAGGTTTCTCTCTTAAATACCTGAAACGGTTGTTTGAGACGTGCACTTATTTGTTCTGCTTGTGGAGGTAAAATGTGAGCCTTTAATTGCCCCCTCCCTTTTAAATGCAATCCTAATTATTTTTGGTAGACGCTTAGACTTTTCTCTTTTAAACACCTTAGGATGGTCTAGAACTACCTAAATTAGAGGTCCTAAACACCTCCAGGGCCACAAGGAAGGGACGGGTAGATCACGCATAGGATATCTTTCAAGGTTGCTAGAACGCTTTAGGCTATGACCAAGGGGAGAGAATTGGGTAGTAAGGATATGATGACTACGCACTAATGTCACGTGTAGCCCCTCATTGAGGAGTGATTACCGGGCATTGTGTGGGTATGATCCTGTAGGCTAACCAACCTAGGACCCCCCTTTTCCCACTTTCATATGTGTTTTAATAAACTTTTTTCTCTTTACATATACAGTTGCAAATTTATCTCTTGCCTGAATCGTACCTGTGTTTATAAAAATATGCCCCCTTATTTGTAAATACGTAGTGAAATTGTATACTTGTTCAAGTGACTGATTCATATAAGTTCGGCCAGGACCCACCGTTGTGGACCGCGAGGGGTGCCTAACACCTTCCCCTCGAGGTTATTTCGAGCCCTTACCCTAAATCTCTGGTGATGCAAACTAGTCCATGAGTTAATTGCTCAAGGTGCCCTAACACACCGTAATCCGTTAGGTGGCGACTCTTCAAATACCCAATTCCCAAAAGGAAAAGAGTTGTTCCCCCATGAAATGTCGAAACCCGAACGTTCTCTGCGAGGAGGAAAAAAGGGAGCGCGACAGCATGACGACTCTGTTGGGGATATATTTAGGCTCTTACCATAACAAACTTATTTTTTATGAATCAGTTTAAGCATGCTCCATCTCACGTACCCTTTCCCCTTATTTGAATTTTAACTATTTTTTTTAAGCATTTATGATTTCCTTATTTTCCTGAAACTGACTTGTCTCTTTGTTTTCTTCTTCTATAACTGTCTTTCAATTATTTAAATACTGCATTTATTATTTTCTTACGTGCAAATACTTGACAACATGCTGTTATTGCTGCATATACTCCACATCATATTCCACTCGTGCGTATCAAAATCCTATAGCAATGCTTGATGAGTGGTTGCGCTCTTCCAATTTATTACCCTTAAATTCGGAAAGGCTTATTTGTGGTCAAACTAGTCGATCAGCGGTGCAGTCGACGGTTCCGTGCCTTTCCCCCTCAAGTTGTCCACTTGGGGTACTAGTCTAAACCCCCATAGTAACCTTACTCTGATTGAAATTGTGCATGCATCATGGTCAAACCTAGTCGGATTAATATGTTGTCCACATAATGATCCTTTAAGATGAGCCTTATCTAGAAGTCCACCGGGATTTCCATAATCCCAACGGACACAACCACGTTCTGTGCATTAATTTGGAGAACTAAATGCTAATATGCTAACCATGAATGTACAAATAGTCGAGTCTGGTAGGGGAGAAGGGACTAACCCTTTTGTTTTGCAGAAATGAGGCACGAGGTCCCCAGATTCGGTATGGTTAGAAACATTCCACCATTGCTACTAGATTGGTGGGAGGACCTTTCCTCAAGTGACAAGAAATGCATAAGAAAGTACTTGGGCAATTTACCTTCTCTACTAGACATTGAGCCAAACAATAGGTTGATCGAGGCTGCCACTTTGTTCTGGGATAGTGAAAGGTTTGCGTTCCGTTTTGGCGACATAGAAATGACACCACTTCTAGAAGAAATTAGAGGACTTGCGGGATTGACTTGGGATAGCCCTGGGTTATTGGTGCCGGAGAACCGTACTGGTAAAGGGTTTTTAAAGATGATGGGGCTGAAGAAAATTGCCGACTTGGGATGCCTGAAGGAATCTTACATACCATTCGAATATCTGTATGAGAGGTATGGCCATAGCAAGTCATACCATACCTTCCATGACGAGCTTTCTATCACTTCTATGGGCCACATCCACCGTAGAGTGTTCGTGTTCATTGTGTGCTTCTTGGGCCTGATAGTATTCCCAATGAAAATGGAAAGAATCCACATTAGGTTGGCCATGGTCGCCAAGACTTTGATGGAAGGGATCAATGGACAAACATACACCATAGTCCCTATGATCATAGCCGACATCTACAGGGCTCTGGAGCGCTGTCAAAGAGGGGTCAAGCATTTCGAGGGTTGTAACCTATTGCTGCAGTTGTGGTTATTAGAACATCTTCAAAGGGGCCATTATCGCCAAGAATTTCCGCAAAGGGCTTGGAATGACCATATTGCCTTCCATTACCCCAAGCGGATGACCTACATTCCGGATAGGTTTGCTCAGCCAGAAAGTGCCAAAGAGTGGGTAGAATTCTTCGACAATCTGACCGAGGAAAAAGTGCAATGGATGTTTGAATGTTTCCCAACAAACGAATGTACCATCAGATCCAGGGACGCTCCACACTTGGTGCTGATTGGGTTGAGGGGAATATACCCTTATGTCCCTATCCGAGTTATGAGGCAAGCAGGCAGGAAACAGGTTGACCAAGGGTCGCCAAGATGATTCATTTCAGAGCAGACTTTCAAGACGACGGCGTCCCTTACAAGTGCCAAGCTCAGCACATGTGGCACTGCAAGATCATTGTGGACAAGAACACCATTGAGCCTGATAGGTATCATGCAGGGTGCGAACCTCTCTACCCGACATGGTTAGAAGACAATCTAAAGGGAATGGTGAGGCCAGGAGCCGGTCGAGGGAACATAATCATAGACGAAGAAGCTGAAGCTCAAGTCAAATACAACAGGCTGCGCAAGAGGGTCCACAACTCTGAGAATGAGCACCGGGAGATACATTAGAGGAATGTGAGGTTGATCGAAGAATGGAGTCACTTCCAACAGGAAGTTGGAATATCTGGAGCGAGGAATAGTAGAGCTGGAGGGTAAAGTCATAAAGAGGACTGAGGATTGCCAGAACGCTGAAGGAACTGAAGGAGGACATCTGGCCAGAGCCTACTTGCTGCTGGGTCTGCGCGAGCTGGGGGACCTGTACGATGGAGTCAGGAAGATCGAATCTGGGGAAGGTCCTTCTGGGACCAAATAGACTAGATTTATTTGCTTTCTTAAAATGTAATAAGGCCAAGTGCCAATAGTGACTTACTTTTCTATTATCTTAGTGTTGTTTTGGGATTCGTCTATTTTTCATATTATTAAATGAGGCATTTGTTGGCATCTAAAGTTCTCCAAATCTATTTGTCGCTAGGCCTACCTCGGGCACAACGAGGCTCCCAAATTAGGACGCGGATTTGTATTCCCGCAATATGTGTTTAAATACTGCAATATTTCAAAACCCTTACTAACTTGTTACCTTTTTGTTTTTTCTTTATTTTTATTCCCATTCCCTAAGGTTGGTTCACTCATACTGGCATCATCAGCGTATCATACCAGATCTAGAGGCCCTCCACCTCCTCCTCCTCCAAGCAATACAAAAAGCTAAGGCAAAACAAAAATGGACGACTTAAGCGGTATTCGAAAGGAGAATGTTGAGAATGCAGAGACTTCAGACGGCCGAAGTACCCCGGCACCAAATGATCTAGTCTTAAGATTGGAACAAAAGATACTGGAGCTATAAGGAGAGCTTGAGCAGGTTCACAACTTGGCGAAATTATCACTCACCCTGAATGTGCCCGACATCAACCAACAAAACACAAAGAACCCAGCACCTCCCCAAAACACACCAAACCAACATCCACAAAACCCTCCTGCACCACATCAATACACAACCCCACCTCAAAATCTCAATCCCTTACCAATACCAACTCCACCACAACACCACCACCAACCAATCCAATACCCACCAACCGCCACTTACCACACTCCCCAAAACACACCACAACCCATTCCCGATCCTTAAAACTCAACCAATGACCATCACTACACCCAAGCCCCTGGCACTCATCAAAATAACCCCATATATGTGGAGACCATACCTCACTCTACTCAACCAACTTCCTATGCACCAAAATCCTCAGAGAAGGACCTACTCATTAAAAGCATGGCTGAAGAACTCAAGAAATTGACAAGTCGGGTTTAGGGTGTCGAAGGCGACAAAGGGATAGAAGGTTTGAATTATCAAGACCTGTGCATACAGCCAGATGTAGAACTGCCAGAGGGGTACAAACCTCCTAAGTTCGAGATGTTTGACGGTACAGGTGACCCTAGGGTTCATCTGAGGACCTATTGTGACAAGCTTGGCGGGGTCGAAAAGGATGAAAAAATCCGGATGAAACTCTTCATGTGGAGTCTTACTGGTGATGCTTTGTCCTTGTACATCATCCAGGATCCCAAGAAATGGTCCAATTGGGTAAGTATGGCATCAGATTTCATGGACCGATTCAGGTTCAACACAGAAAATGCACCCGATGTTTTCTACATCCAGAATCTTAAGAAGAAACCCACTGAGACTTTTCGCGAGTATGTTACCCTCTAGAGGTCGGAAACGGCCAAGGTCAGGCCATCATTGGACGAAGAACAGATGAACAAGTTCTTCGTTAGAGCACAAGACCCACAATATTATGAAAGGTTGATGGTTATTGAAAACCATAAATTCTCCGATATCATCAAACTTGGGGAAAGAATTGAGGAAGGAATCAAAAGCGGGATGGTAACGAATTTTGAGGCATTGCAGGCCACAAATAAAGCATTGCAATCAGGCGGCATATCAAAGAAGAAAGACGTTGGGGCAGTAATGGTGGCTTAGGGCCTGAAATCTCCACTTACCTATCGAATACCTCCGCCCACATATCAAACACCTCCATCCACATACCGAGCACCACCACCTACATATCAACCGTCATCTCCCAGATATTCCCAACCAGCCACTATCTATCATACCTATAACTCCCAATCACCTCATTTCCAGTTGCCTCCGACTCGCCAAAATTATCCAAGACCGAGACCCAATTTCGACCGCAAGCTACCCAGACAATACACAGCCATCGTTGAGCCCATTGGCCAGTTGTATGAAAGGTTGAAAGCCGCAGCTTATGTCACTCCTGTTCCCGCTGTGGCACTAGAGAATCCATCCCAATGGGTCAGTCCTAACAAAACTTGTGCGTACCATTCCGGTATGAAGGGGCACACCACTGACGAGTGCCGAGCATTGAAAGACAAGATCCAGACACTGATTGACAATAAGGTCATACAGGCAAAGGAGGCCACACCCAATGTTCGCAACAACCCTCTCCCTGATCATAGAAGTGGTGGAATACATGTGATATAGATGAACAAAGAGTGGGATCCTGAGGGGTCGATTGGGCTTATTCGGGAAGGTGATGACTTTAAACCCTCAGTCACACTCACTCCTATTGTA
Source organism: Nicotiana attenuata (assembly GCF_001879085.1). NCBI lineage: Eukaryota > Viridiplantae > Streptophyta > Magnoliopsida > Solanales > Solanaceae > Nicotiana > Nicotiana attenuata. The sequence goes on along the minus strand of NW_017670252.1, from coordinate 1,680,765 downwards.
GTACAGACTCAGTCTCCAATCGAGGTTGTAGCCACATCAGTTCCACTTGAGGTAGAAGTGGCTCCACCCATAGCCACCCCTGTCCCGTTTGAGGTAGAAGTGGTCGCACCTTTTACAGTGATCGTATCAACCACACCTCCTTTCAATTCAAAAGCAATACCTTGGGATTATGTTGTCGAAGCTAGGTGAAAAAGAAAGGCAAAGATGGAGGAATCTGATGCCGCACAAGGAATGACTAGAACCGGAAGAATCTATACACCTAAACACCTGGGAGGACCAAGTAAGGATGCCACTGCCAAACAGTCTGTCATCGAAACAAGGCCAGATGACCTTTGGAGGAAAGTACAAGCAAGAGAGTATTCCGTCATTGATCATTTGAACAAAACCCCAGCTCAGATATCCATCCTGTCACTGTTACAAAATTCAAAAGCACACAAAAACGCTTTGGTGAAAGTGTTGAGCGAAGCTTATGTGCCCAATAATATCACCAGCGGAGAAATGTCTAATATGGTATGACAGGTGTTGGAAAGTCACAAAATCACTTTCCACGAGGATGAGTTGCCGCCTGAGGGTTTGAATCACAACAGGGCACTGCACATCACAGTGCGATGCGAAGACTACTTCATTACCAAGGTCCTGATTGATGGAGGATCCAATCTCAATATTTGCCCGTTGACAACACTGAAGAGGTTGGGCAAAGGCCTATACGGGATACGAGAAGGGACCATGAACGTGAAGGCTTTTGATGGGTCTCAGAGAGCTACCATCGGAGAAATTATTCTCCGTCTACAAATAGGGCCTACATGGTTCGATGTCGAGTTTCAGGTGCTGGACATATCTGCATCATACAATTTGCTGCTAGGACGACCATGGATACACGCCGCTGAGGCTGTGGCATCAACCTTGCATCAGGCAGTAAAGTTTGAATGGAACCATCAGGAGGTGATCATTCACGGGGACGGGAGTAACCCTACTTACACCAGCCAAACCATTCCGGTTATCGAAAACTGAAGAAGGCTAGTAGGGGAAACCTATCATCACATTGAACGTGTCAACGCCGTTGAAAAAGACAAATGGTGGAGCAGCAAAATAGAAAGCATTCTGGCATGGTCGGGTATGAACCCGGGAAAGGGCTCGGGAAGAATCTCCAGGGTATTACTAAATCGATACAGCTGAAGGGTCATGGTACTACTTTCGGGCTTGGATACCAGTACACATGGCAAGAGTATAAAGATTGGTCGCCTCCATGGCATGGACTGTACTACCCTCTCGAGCAACCAGTGCCGCATCTAGATCAAGCTTTCCACCAAGCTGACACAATATGGGGAACTGCAGAAGAAGAGGCATTAGCTGGGTTGAAGAATTTGTTCTTGGAGGACGAATGTAACGACCCGGCCGGTCGTTTCTAGAATTTATGCCCCGATCCCCTATTAACTGCTTCCCCCGTGTTTGTTTCTGCTATTTTGATTCGCCGGGATGTTTGGTTTTGAGTTTCAGAGTGTTTTGGGACACTTAGTCCCTAAATGAGAGCTTAAGTGTTAGAAATTTGGCTGTAGTCGGAACAATGTGAAAATAGCCTCGGAATGGAATTCCGATGGTCCCGTTAGCTTCGTTGTGTGATTTCGGATTTAAGAGCATGTTCGGATTGTGTTTTGGAGGTTTGTAGCTAATTTAGGCTTGAAATGCCGAAAGTTAAATTTTTGAAGTTTCCGGTTCGATAGTGAGATTTTGATCCGAGGGTCAGAATGGAATTCTGGAAGTTGGAGTAGCTCCATAGGGTTGAATGTGATGTGTGTGCAAAATTTCAGGTCATTCGGACGAGGTTTGATAGACTTTTTGATCGAAAGTGTAATTTGTGAGTTTTTGAAGTTCTTAGGCTTGAATCCGATGTTAAATTGGTATTTTGATGTTGTTTTGAGCGTTCCGAAGATTGAAACAAGTTTGAATGATGTTTTAGGATTGGTTGGCATGTTTGGTTGAGGTTCCGGGGGCCTCGGGTGTGTTTCGGATGCTCAACGGGTCATATTTTGGACTTAGGAAATTGCAGAAAATTGCAGCAGGTCAGTTCTTGTTTCCTTCTTCGCGTTCGCGAGTAGGGAATCGCGTTCTTGAAGAGGAGCTGGGGCTGGTGGAGGTTTAACGCTTCGTGTTCGCGTAGGAGGAGAAAACTGGTCATCGCGTTCGTGTCTGGGGCATCGCGTTCGCGAAAGAGGAAAGCTGGACCAAGTGAAGTTGTGCTTCGCGAATGCGAGGGTCCTTCTGCAGTTGCAAAGAAGGAATTATCCGGGCAGTATTTAAATAGCCAATCCGCGACCCTTCTTCATTTTTCCACTATTTTTGAACGGGGTTGAAGCTTTTGAGGGAGATTTTTGAGGAAACCAAAGGGGAATCACTTGGAGGTAATATTCTTGACTTCATAACTTGTTTATATGTGATTAAAGGTCTAATTAGTGGTGAAAAATTAGGGAAAATCAGTGCAAAATGGGTAATTAGGGCTTGAATTAAGAGACCTTAAAATGGGTATTTGAGGGGTCAATTGAACTCCGATTTCAGTGTCTTGATATGTATAGACTCATGAGAGTATTAGGGTTCTGAAAATGTAAATTTTACCCGATTCCGAGACGTAGGCCCGGAGGGCGTTTTGGTCATTTTACCTAATTTCGCGTATTAGCTTAGAATTTATTTGTACAATAAGTTACTTGAAGTGTTATTTACATTATGCAATTGAATTGAATAGATTTGGGCCATTTGGAGTTGAGTACTAGTGGCAAGAACGTGGTTTCGGGTTGATTTTGAGCCGGTTCGAGGTAAGTGGCTTATCTAACCTTGTGTGGGGGAAACTCCCCTTAGGATTTGGTATTATTGATGTTTGAAATGCCTTGTACGTAAGGTGACGAGTGCGTAATTGTGCTAATTGTTGAAAAATCCGGTTTCCATTAAGTACTTAGCATTGTGTTTTCCTTTCCTGTTTATACTACTTGCAAGTTAAGCCTGTTGTTAGCTTAGGGAAGCATGTCTAATTGATTTAATTGCTTATTTGTTCTACTGCCCTATTTGAATTATGTGCAGCATGCTAGGTTAGAAATACCTGCTTTACCTTGGTGTGAAATTTGATTGAATTGAGTATTCTTCTTGTTGCTGCTATGTATTTACTTTGGGACTACGGGACGGTATCCCGGGAGATCCCCCTGTATGTTTACTTTGGGACTACGGATTTGTATTCCGGGAGACCCCCCTGCACTTTTACATTGGAACTATGGGATTGCACCCGGTAGATTTCCCCAGTATTGAGTATTTATATTTGGGACTACGGATGAGGTATTCCGGTAGATCCCCGCGCATTTATGAGTTGGACTACGGGACTGCACCCGGGAGATCCACTAGATATTTATATTTGGGGACTACAGGACGGTATCCTGGGAGATCCCCCGGTTGTTATCTCTGCGTTGAGCTGTATTTATTTTTTTGTGATTACTTTGTTTTTGTTAAAGTTGTTGTTGTTCTTCTATCCTGTGTTAACTTTTAACTGTTGCACTTAAGTATTCTATTTTATTCTACACTGTTATTATATCTTGTATTTCCTTTAACCTCAGTAGGGCTCTGACATTCCTCGTCACTACCCGATCGAGGCTAGGCTTGGCACTTACTGAGTACCGCTGTGGTGTACTCATGCCTTCCTGCACATGTTTTTCATGTGCATATCCAGGTTCTTCGACTCAGCCCTACCATCCTTGAGGCGGAGTGATCCATCAGAGACTTCGAGGTATGTCTGCTGCGTCCGCAGACTGAGGAGTCCCTTTCCATTCTTGCTCATAGTATTAGGCCTTCTGTATTTAATTTTGTTTAGACACTCTGGAGTTAGAACACTGTAGTTATTCCATAGCTTGTGATTTCATGAGATTCCAGGTGTCGGGAAATGTAGTTCATTATAAGAGTTTGATTTGTATTATTTCTGCAGTTTGGATAGTTTATTTCTGTTATTTCTTTTTTTCCCGCAAATTGTTAGGCTTACCTAGTCGTAGAGACTAGGTGCTCGTCACGACAGTTCATGGAGGGCGAACTTGGGTCGTGACAACGAAGACATGGACTGCAGTGCAATAATTAAGGAGGAGGAGGAAGAAGGCCTCACTATTCGGAATGTGGAGAAGGGAGCTGTTCTCAGGAACTGGACCGCCACACCATCCCGGGCCCGTCGAGTCCCTGGGTAGCCTGGCAGATTTTATTTTTATAGCCATTCTAGGCATTTAAGATTTTCAGTAACTTTGTTTTAAAGACTTATTTGTTTCAAAATAATTGCTCGATTCATCGAGCCGTACTTGTCTCGATGTTTTTCAGTTTTAATCAAATGCATTGCTCTTTATTATTCATTATTATTTTCTACACTTTTCTTTCTACAACATTATTATTACTTTTCCTGATGAACCGGTGACTGTGACATGTAATGAGGCAACGCAACGTGAGGATAGTGATTCGGATGAAGAAGACGAGATACCCGAGGAAGTTGTCAGGGAGGTTGAAAACTTTGAGAATAAGCTTAAGTCCAACCTGGACGAAACCGAAGCAGTAAATTTGGGGGACGCCGAGACCGTCAAGGAAACTCGCATCAGCATTCACTTATCGCCGATAGAGAAGGAAGAGTACATCCGCTTCTTAAAAGAGTATGAGGACATTTTCGCATGGTCATATGATGACATGACCAGTTTGAGCACGTCCATAGTGGCTCACAAGTTACCTTCCGATCCAACGTGTTCGCCAGTGAAGCAGAAACTCAGAAAATTCAAACCAGATATGAGCTTGAAAATCAAGGAGGAGGTTACTAAGCAGATCAAAGCCAAAGTTCTCAGGGTGGTTGAGTACCCAACCTGGATAGCCAACATTGTGCTAGTTCCGAAGAAAGATGGGAAAGTCAGAGTATGTGTTGACTATCGGGATTTAAACAGAGCAAGTCCCAAGGACGACTTTCCACTTCTAAACATACACATCCTGATCGATATTTGCGCCAAGCATGAACTCCAATCCTTTGTAGATTGCTTCGCGGGTTATCACTAGATCTGGATGAATGAAGAAGATGCAGAGAAAACAGCTTTCATTACACCATGGGGGGTATACTGCTACAAGATGATGCCATTTGGTCTAAAGAATGCTGGGGATACCTACATGAGAGCCATGACAACCATATTCCATGATATGATACACAAAGAAATAGAGGTGTATATGGACGACGTCATTATCAAATCCAAGAGGGTTGCAGATCACATAGCAGACTTGAGAAAGTTCTTTGACAGGCTGAGGAGATACAATTTGAAACTGAACCCCGCAAAGTGTGCATTCGGGGTTCCCGCAGGAAAGTTATTGGGATTCATTGTCAGCCGTCGAGGGATCGATCTAGATCCGTCTAAAGTCAAGGCTATTCAGGAATTACCGCCGCCTAGGAGCAAAAAGGATGTGATGAGCTTCATAGGGCGTCTCAATTATATCAGTCGCTTCATAGCACAATCCATAGTCATATGTGAACCCATCTTCAAGATGTTGAGAAAAGATGCAGAGAAAAACTGGGCCGAGGATTGTCAGAAAGCTTTTGACAAGATCAAGGAGTACCTGTCCACACCACCAGTTCTGGTCCCGCCAGAACTAGGACGACCTTTGCTACTCTATCTATCTGTATTGTATGGAGCCTTCGGATGTGTTCTGGGATAACATGACGAGATAGGGAGAAAGGAACAAGCCATATATTACTTGAGCAAGAAGTTCACACCTTACGAAGCACGGTACTCTCTGCTGGAATGCACGTGCTGTGCTTTGACCTGGATGGCCCAGAAGTTGAGGCATTACTTCTGTGCCTATACCACATACCTCATATCCAGGATGGACCCTTTGAAGTATATATTTCAGAAACCCATGCCGACCGAGAAGTTGGCCAAGTGGCAGATACTGTTGAGTAGTTCGATATCGTCTACGTAACTCAAAAGGCAGTCAAAGGACAAGTATTGGCAGATCATCTTGTGAGAATCCGGTGGCAGGAGAATACGAACCCTTGAAAACGTATTTTTCTAATGAAGAGGTGTCATTCGTAGGAGAAGACATTACTGAAGCATACGACGGTTGGAGGATGTTCTTTGATGGAGCTGCAAATTTCAAAGGGGTAGGCATTGGAGAGGTTTTGGTATCAGAAACAGGTCAACATTATCCGGTATCTGCTAAACTCAGATTTCCTTATACCAACAACATGGCAGAGTATGAGGCCTCCATACTAGGACTCAACATGGCAGTCGACATGAATATTCAGGAGCTGCTGGTAATTGGTGATTCAGATTTGCTTGTGCACTAGGTACAAGGAGAGTGGGCCACAATGAATTCCAAGATATTGCCATATCTGCACCATGTGCATGATTGAGAAAGAGGTTCACGAAGATAGAATTCCGACATGTGCCCAGAATTCAGAATGAGTTTGCCGATGCATTGGCCACTTTGTCATCCATGATACAACATCCAGATAAGAACTTCATTGATCCTATCCCAGTAAGAATTCATAATCAGCCGGCATATTGTGCTCATGTTGATGAAGAAACAGATGGAAAACCTTGGATCCACGACATCAAGGAGTATTTGGCGAAAGGAGAATATCCGGAGCATGCAAACCACACTCAGAAACGCACACTTCGGAGATTGTCCAATCACTTCTTCCACAGCGGAGGAAATTTGTACAGAAGAACTCCTGATTTAGGATTGCTAAGATGTGTCGACGCGAAAGAAGCTTCTAATCTGCCTGAGGAGATACATGCTGGGACCTGTGGCCCGCATATGAATGGTTTTATCTTGGCCAAGAAGATACTCAGGGCCGGTTAATTTTGGATGACCATGGAGACCGACTGCGACCAGTATGTCCGCAAATGCTATCAATGTCAAGTGCATGCTGATATGATAAAGGTGCCACCGAATGAACTCAATGCGACAAGCTCACCTTGGCCATTCGCCACCTGGGGAATGGATGTCATCGGAAGTCGTTGCAGATTTTGTCAAAGATTGCATTGTTTGCCGATTCAGAGTTCCCGAGTCCATTGTTACTGATAATGTTGCCAATCTCAACAGTGATCTAATAAAGGCCATGTGTGAAACTTTCAAAATCAGGCACAAGAATTCCACAACCTATAGACCTCAGATGAACGAAGCCGTAGAAGCCGCTAACAAAAACATCAAAAAGATACTAAGGAAGATGGTAGAAAACCACAAACAATGGCATGGGAGGCTACCTTTTGCTCTGTTGGGATACCGCACCACAGTTCGCACATCAACCGGGGCAACTCCCTACATGCTGGTTTACGGTACCGAAGCTGTCATCCCAGCCGAGGTAGAGATTCCTTCTATAAGAATCATACAGGAAGTTGAACTCAGCGATGCAGAATGGATTAGGAGTCTCTACGAGCAATTGGCCCTTATAGATGGAAAAAGGATGAACGTCGTATGTCACGGCCAACTTTATCAGAATAGAATGTCCAGAGCTTTCAACAAATAGGTCAAACCAAGGCAATTTGCACCAGGACAGCTGGTGCTGAAGAAGATCTTCCCACATCAAGATGAAGCCAAAGGGAAATTCTCTCCCAACTGGCAAGGTCCTTATATGGTTCACAGGGTGTTAACAAGAGGAGCACTCATACTCGCGGAAATAGACGGAGAAATCTGGCCAAAACCAATCAATTCAGACGCAGTCAAAAGATATTATGCTTAGACTATTTACATCTACTCATCTGATGTAATTGAACTATGATTGACCTGATTTCCGTTTAAGAGGGGATATGTAGGCAGCCTTATGGGTTCGGTCATATCATAATAAAATTTCTATTTCCCCCCCAAGATCAGAAACTGGGACAGAATTTTGAGGAGGACCCTCAAAATTCCGGAGCAAGTCTAGCCAACGCTAACATATGTCAGATGTTCAGAAATCGGTTAAGAAACTGGGGCAGAATTTTGAGAAGGATTCTCAAAATTCCAAAGAAGGTTCAACAAGACTCGTTACTCGCAAGCGGCCGAAGGATCATCTACCAAGCTGGGGAAGAATTTTGAAGAGGACCCTCAAAATTCTAACATAAGAAAGCTGCAGTGTCTCTGAAATGTGTTACAGTCACTAGTTCATCTAAATTACTTGATATTTCAATATGTTTCTAAATAACTCTATTTTTATCAATAATTGCATATTTTCGAAAATTCTATTTTCGTAACAGTCAGGTGTTACCCAGAGAAACTCGAAAGGCCTCCAGAATGGAGCAAAGAAAGGCCAGCGGGTAGAAGCACGAACCAACCTCCCCCCACAAAACTTACAATTTTTCTTTGAATGCAGGTACATTTGACATAGCAATAGCGTCCACAAATATATACACGTAACAAACTGGACCATCAGACACCTAATATATCTCCAGCTAAGACATATACTACTCTTACTTGCTACCCGTTCATTGCATGGGACTAAGCCCTGTCCCACATACTTGCATGAGGCTAATCCTTGGCTCCGTATCTGCATGAGGCTAATCCTTGCCTCCTTACCTGCATGAGGCTAATCTCTGCCTCCATATCTGCATGAGGCTAATCCTTGCCTCTCCACTTACATGAGGCTAATCCCTGCCTCCCTATCTTGCATGAGGCTAATACTTGCCTCCCTACTTGCATGAGGCTAATCCTTGCCTTCCCATATTTGCATGAGGCTAATCCCTGCCTCCATATTTGCATGAGGCTAATCCCTGCCTCCCTACTTGCATGAGGCTAATCCTTGCCTCCATATCTGCATGAGGCTAATCCATGCCTCCCTACCTGCACGAGGCTAATCCCTGCCTCCATATTTGCATGAGGCTAATTCCTGCCTCTACACCTGCATAAGGCTAATCCTTGCCTCCCTACTTGAATGAGGTTAATCCTTGCCTCCATACCTGCATGAGGCTAATCCTTACCTCCATATTTGCATGGGACTAAGCACTGTCCCTCCTTGCATAAATATTGCTCTATTCCGGCACTGTCTATTTGCTTTGCAACCAGGCTAAGCTCAGCCCTTCATTTCACAAGACAAAGCCTTGTCTTGTTAACGTCATATTACTGCACCTCATGGGCTGAAATATCGCCAATCTATCCAAAGGCGTCATAGTCTAAAAGGCATCATCCTCATAGCCGGAAGACACCATGCCATGGCCTGAGGATCTTTCAAATTTGCATATCATTATTCAAAGGAGTCATGGTTCGGAGGCACCATCTACATGGCCCGAGAACACCATTTCATGGCCTGCGAATCCCTCACTAAACAATTCATGGCCCAGGACATCAGGGTCCGAGTACGTCATCCTTAACCGTCCAAGGACAACTTTCATGGTCCAAAGGGAATTTGCATCATGTTTAAATTTCCGCACAAATCTATGTCGGTAGCATCTCTTTATCTGCAGGTGACCAGCAAGCAACCGCTATCCTAGCAGGACCGACCTCGCTCCAGTTCCTTCAAACTATCTCAAGCTTAACCATTCACCATAACCGCTCTTGCATCTCGTGTCCGTCCTTGCAATGACTTCATCAGTATATTCCGCCCATGAATCCAGAACTACACATGACCTGATTCTTGTAAAACCAGGGATATGTAGGCAACTCAAGACCGGAGTCCGGCCTCTATCTTTCAAAACACCCCATTTTGTCAAAATTGGCCATCATTTCTTTACCCGAAAACTCTTTCATCCTTTCCGGGTAAAGAGGGGCAGCTGTTGATACCCAATTTTTCCTCACATATTTTTAATATATATATATACTTTTAAAACAGCACATATGCAGTTATAAGCATGCATAAGCTTTTTTTTATAATTTTTCTACAGTTTTAAAAGCTCCAAATCAGTTTATTTATTCTCTTTTTATTATATGAATATCTAATGATTATCCTTCATATTATTTTTGTGGTGATTTAGCCATCTAAATTTATTATTCATGCCAACATAGTGTTTAAATATTTCTAGTGCATTTTTTATAATTACATTTACATTTTTAGGCTAAATTGCATATCTTTGCAATAATAGCCCATACTAATGTATAATTACATTATTTATGTATAAATGGTCTTTTATATTTTTAAAAATGCTAAATAACTATTTTAAATCATTTCAGTACACAAAGATATTTTTGGAACTAATTTATTATTTTTTATAAATTATATAGTTATTAAAAGTGGCTATTTAAAATCTGGCCCTATTTGTATTTCAATTTTTGGTCCTAATTTGACCCAATACCCAGCCCAATTTTAACCTAAACCTACCCAGACCAAACCCTAATACCCGATCCGGCCCCAAAACCTTCAATCTCGACCGTTGATCACAGAGATCAACGACCACAATCCACCCATTCCTTTTTTAGTTTCAAACGACCCCTAAACCCTAATCATTTTTCACTAACAACCACCTTTGAATCCCTTCCTCTCGAGTTCTCTCTGAAACAACCCCTAACCCTAATCGTCGTCACCCAAAATCGACCCCAAACCTCTAAATCACTGTCCAATTTATGGCGTCCTATGGCTGTACGAAGCCTCTACTTGTCTCTTATCCCCTTGGTTGTTCGATTATGTAGTTTTGTGGAAGAACCTCGAAGAGATCTGGTCCAGATCTCGTTCAAAGCTTTTCAAGGGTTCGTCCATGGTTTGCGAGTGATTTCTATTGAAGTTCCATGGTTCAACTCTCTGGTTCAAAACCAGGTTCTCTTTACTCCTCCCCTTTCTCATCAAAACCCTAATCTTTGGCCATGAATCTGTCCCGATCTTTGTAGATCTTGAAGGATTCTGAGTTTGTCAGCAACTTTTCTTTAAAAATTTCTTGTTTCTTTATTGTCAACCGATTTAGCATTATGTTTTGGGTTCTTTGTTTGAATCTCTGCATGTTAGAAATGGTCTTCAAGTTTCTGTGATTTTTCTTTAACCTTCTCTTATTCCTCTACCACTGACTGATTTAAAACACTACCATACTTCAGGTTTTTGACTTCTATGACTAGGGTTTCCCGAAATTTTCTTTCTCCAAAACGTTCGACAATTTTTGAGTGTTTAATCTCCTGTTTCTTGTGCGCTTTTAACCGATTTCTGAGGTTTTCTCTAACCCTAACTCGTTAATGCTGAAAGCCCTAATTTTTTCGACATTATTGTTTGGATTCTGAGTTTGTCTAGATTACTTATGTACAAACTTTGCCCTATGCTTTGGTTTATGTGATTCTTCTCCTAATGTGCCTCTATTTATGTTCTTGGTTCAACTTTTCTACTGGTTCTATATGTCCATGTTCATTCTTTGCCTATTCATGGTAAACCTATACTTTTCTCCTTAAATCAGTGATTAATTCGGATTCTTGATTTATCAATTTGTTAAAAGACCTATGTGCTAATTCCTGACTATTCCCTTTATTTACAATCTTGACTAGCTTTCTTACCTTATTTAATTTAACAGTGATATTCACTGATTCTTTACTGATTATTTCCTTAATTAAAACTCTGTCTATTTACCCCTAATTGCTCCTTTTAATTTTCTTTCCCTAAATATATTCTGCCTTTACCGTTGGTTAATTACCCTTAATTGAGGGAAAATTATACTAATTGATATATAATTGATTATGTGGCTTCCTTAATTGCAAAAGGGTTGATTCCCTTTACCTTATTTTCCTTACTCTTAACTAGGGGTGTTCATGGTTCGGTTTGGATCGGTTTTTTCCTAAAAAACAACCAAACCAAGTAAGTTGGGTTTCAAATATTAGAACCAAACCAAACCAATTAAGTCGGTTTTTACTCGATTTGGTTTATGTCAGGTTTTGTCGATTTTTCGGTTTTTTCGGTTATTTGTCGGTTTTTTCTTAAATATAAGACATACACTACCAAACACATATTCCAACGACCATATTTTCAATGTAACACTATCAAATCAATTGCCCTTAGAGAAATCTATCATTTACCAAGATATATTGATGATAATTGAATCAAATAATGATGAATAATTTAAGGACTCAATTAAAAATATATTATTTTTAACACGAAATGGATTCTTACACTTAACAAAAGAAAATTACTAATCAAACTAGAATGTAAAGGTAAAGAACTATTTTAAAAGTGCAAACTATTAACATTTACCTTAAAATTTTTGAAACTTTGTATAAAAATATACATATATATATAGGTATAATAATAAATTTGAAATAGTTACTCCTATAGTCGGTTTGGTTCGGTTTTTTTCTGACTAAATTAAAACAAAATCAAATTTGATCGGTTTTTAAAATTCAAAACCAAAGCCAAACCAAACCAAAATGTATCGGTTTTTTTGGTCGGTTTGGTTTGGTTTTCGGTTTGGTTCGATTTTTCGGATTTTTATGAACACCCCTACTCTTAACTTCTATATATACTCTCCTTTACTCCTCATTTCTGGACACGAATGCTAGCTCATCTACACTCTCACACTCTCAAAATCTCTCCTCCCTTCCGTTATTTGTAATATTCACTAATCCAGCCGGCTGTAAGCCAAGGCTGGCTACTTGCACCATCTCTGTTCCATACTCTGTATTCTCTCCTTAACTGGTATGTCCTGATTCAATTCCCATTCCAAAACTATGTGTTTGTTCTTTGATTACTGCGGTTCATTAGGTGTGATCTCCAATTCTATTTGCTATTCTATTCGATGAGCAATCAACATGCCTAGATTACTGTATCACTCAGCATGTTTAAGTTTATTCTGTTAAAAGCTATAGCTATTATACTGTTTAGCATGCCAATCTTGCTTTAGATAATTTGCTCACTAGTATGTCCGAGCTGCATTGTGTGTTTACTGTCTCACCCAACATGACTAAATTCTGTTTGTTCTGTATATGATTAATGTTTCTAAAACCTTGATTGCTTCATGAAGTGTTTGTCTAGTTTGTTCATCTAAGTCTAACTTGCTCTACTTCACTAATGAGATCCTATTTGTGTCTAAGACCTGTGTGTTCTCAACATGACTTTGTAACTAACTTGTCAATTCCATAAAGAATCTGTGTATTTGTTTGACATCACCAATGTGCATTCTGAGTGTACCCTACCCCTTTCTCATTGTGTGAAGTCGGTTCTGAAATTGTGTGTTCTGTGACTTGCTCTCTAGAAAAATGCTCTTCACGTTTTCTCAAACTGTTTTCCACCCTAATTGTGTATTGGTTTCAGAGAATCCTTTTTCATTCCTAAGGCCCTCTTGCTACTGCTTACCAAACTCTTTCAAATCATTATGCACTCTCACATTACTCTTAGATTACTAGGTTCTTCCCCTCTAATATGTGTACTGCCTTGAGACCCCTGAGATCTCTCTGAACTCTGGCATATCAGGGCTGGCACTTCCACACTGCACATAATCAGTCTTTGTTTGAGGAAAAATTGGGTGTGAGCACTGCCCCGGATCCTTGAGATCCTTAGGAAACTCTGACACACCTAGACATGAATTGGGCTATGGAACTATGGGAATTTGAGATCAGTAAAGGCTTGGTACACCATGACTATTTTGGGCATGCTTCAGGCTCCCTATAGCTTAGCTTCTATTTATTTATGTAATTTATATTCAGTTCTTGGTCTGTAATAATTATTGTAAATAAACATTGGGGTGATTAGTGAAAAGGGGTGGGTAGTTGCATATTGTGGGTAAAATCGGGTAGATAACATGCCTATTGGGTCTATTTCGACTCAAAATGTGTTTGTTAGATAATATGCTTATAGGATCTGCTTTAGTTTAAATGAATTCTGCATGCTTTACTTTCACACAATTAGAAGCCATGCCTATAGGATCTTAATCAACTCTATGATTAGATATCATGCCTATATGGTGTAAAGTAATTGAAGTTCAGTTTCCATTACAGCATGTATTCAAATTCGTCTCCTTAGAAATCATGTCTATAGGATTAAAATCAGTTTTAATAGAAACCATGCCTATAGGGATTTTGCCTTAATAAAATAAATCCTGTCTGCATCACCTTATGTTCAAATAGAAATCATGCCTATAGTTAGACCTAAAATCAGTTCAACTCTACGTTCATGCTGGTAAGTTTTGAATCAGTTTAAGTAAATAACCTACTCTTTTCGTGTTAATTAATATTGCTAGAAAGCATGCTTATAGGATCTCAAGTTGTCCGTTTAAAATCGTTTACGGTTTTACTGCATTCCTGATCAATAATAGATACCATGCTCATAGGACATCACTATTATACGCCTAGGCAAGCCTGTGGGACGATTAAATTCTGCAACTGTAAAACCATGTTCTATTATATGTGATTGCTCATATTCAACAGGTCTAAAATCAGTAGGCAAGCTGAATAGGTCTTTGACACTTTGGTCCTAATTCAATACTGTATACTCTCTTCTCACCTAGATATCATGTTTTAAGGTTTCTCTCTTAAATACCTGAAACAATTGTTTGAGACGTACACTTATTTGTTCTGCTTGTGGAGGTAAAATGTGAGCCTTTAATTGTTCCCCCCCCTTTAAATGCAGTCCTAATTGTTTTGGTTGACGGTTAGACTTTTCTCCTTTAAACACCTTAGGATGGTCTAGAACTACCTAAATTTGAGGTCCTAAACACCTCCAGGGCCACAAGGAAGGGACGGGTAGAGCACGCATAGGATATCTTTCAAGGTTGCTAGAACGCTTTAGGCTATGACCAAGGGGAGTGAATTGGGTAGTAAGGATATGATGACTACGCGCTAATGTCACGTGTAGCCCCTCATTGAGGAGTGATTACCGGGCATTGTGTGGGTATGATCCTGTAGGCTAACCAACCTAGGACCCACCTTTTCCCACTTCCATATGTGTTTTAATAAACTTTCTTTTCTTTACATATACATGTGCAAATTTATCTCTTGCCTGAATCGTACCTGTATTTATGAAAATATGCCCCCTTATTTGCAAATACGTGGTGAAATTGTATACTTGTTCAAGTGACAGATTCATATAAGTTCGGCCGGGACCCACCGTTGTGGACCGCGAGGGGTGCCTAACACCTTCCCCTCGAGGTTATTTCGAGCCCTTACCCTAAATCTCTAGTGATGCAAACTAGTCCATGAGTTAATTGCTCAAGGTGCCCTAATGCACCGTAATCCGTTAGGTGGCGACTCTTCAAATACCCAATTCCTAAAAGGAAAAGAGTTGTTCCCCAATGAAATGTCGAAACCCGGACATTCTCAGCGAGGAGGAAAAAAGGGGGCGTGACACGTACTCGTCACCTCACGTATACGGACTACAATTAGCATCGAAGACTCAAATCCTAAGGGGTAGTTCTCCCACACAAGGTTAGGCAATATCTTACCTCAAAGAAGACAAAGCGATACTCAAAAATGAACTTCTCGGGTGAAACAACCTTCGAACAACTCAAATCTAGCCAAAATAACTTCAAAGCATAAATAAAACTCATAAGAAACTATTCCGGATCATATAGCCTCAATCTTTATCAAAAACTAAAACCGACCCAAAAGTCGACCCCTCGAGCCCGCACCTTGGAACCCGACAAATTTCACAAAATTCGAACACCCATTTCGATAAGAGTTCAACCACACTAAACTTATCAAATTTCGATACGATTTCGTCCCTCAAATCATCATTTTACATTTTGAAAGTTTTCTTAAAAATTCCCATTTTCCTCAACCCAAAACACTAATTAAATGATAAAAATAAAGATAAAATCATGGAATATAATAAATTCTAAGTGAAGAACACTTACCCAATCTGTTTTCTTGAAAAACCCACAAAGAATCACTCAAAAACAAGCTCTAGAACTCCAAAAATTTTGAAAATGGCTAACCCTCAAAATAAAGTACTTTTATATTTTGCCCAGGTATTTTTACACCGCGATAGCAGAAGAAATAATGTGATCGCGTAGAAGGAAAATGGCTATTGTCCATAAGGTGCTAAGCGATCGCGGACAGACTAGTGCGATCACGAGGAAGGAAAATCAGATGGCCCATGAACTGAGCTACGCGAACGCGTGAAGAAGCACACGAACGCAAAAGAGGGAAAGGCATACTTACGCGTTCGCGGACAGAAGAATGCGAACGCGTAGAGGAAATGGTCATCAGTGCCCAGCTCCTAGTTTCTACTACGTAAACGCGAAGAGACAGCTGCGAACGCGAAGAAGGAGAAGGCAGACTTTCGTGATCGAGCGAGATCATGCGAACGCGAAGAACATTCAATTCACACTCCAAAATTACACTATGCAAACAGAGAGTGAGTAGTCCAAAATAGAAGGAAATGGCCCGTAGCCCATCCGAAAAACACCCGGGGCCTCCGGGACCCCGTCTAAACACACCAACAAGTTCCATAACCTAACACGGACTCGCTCGAGGTCTCAAATCATATCAAACAACGTCGAAACTACGGATCGCACCATGGATCGAGCTTATGAACTTTCAAATCTTCCAACTCCTAAAACTCGCGCTGAAACCTATCAAATCAACCCGAAATGACGCCAAATTTTACAGACAAGTCCCAAATGACATAACAGAGCTGTTCCAATTCTCGGAATCGCATTCCGACCCCAATATCACAAAAGTAAACTATTGGTCAAACTTCTCCATCTTCCAAACTTCAACTTTTCCAACTTTCACCGAAATGCCTCAATTTACCCTACAGACCTCCAAATCCAAATCCGGATGCACGCCTAAGTCCCAAATCACCAAACGAAGCTGTTACATTCATCCAAAACCCATTCCAGAGCCGTTTACACAAAAGTCAAATTCCGGTCAACTCTTACCACATAAGCTTCCAAAACTAGAATCCTTCTTCTAATTTGATTCCAAATCATCCGGTAATTGAACTCGACCGCACACACAAGTCATAACGCATAATACAAAACTACTCACGACCTTATGCCGCTGAACGGAACTTACATTCTCAAAATGACTGGCCATGTCGTTACATCCTCCCCCTCTTAAACAAACGTTCGTCCTCGAACGTGCCAAGATTCGCCTGGAAGTCATCAAATCACTGAATTCACACTCCCAACACACACCCACGGGTGACCCCACATCACCCCCATCCGCATAAACCTGATGACACCATCTCAACTATAACTTATCCCTTCCACTAATACCAAAAAGCCTCAGAGTCAAAGTTCTCACCTTCCGTTCACCTCCAAAAGATCTGATTCTTACATTCACACCTTGTATCAGTCTCAACCAGCTGCAAAAACTTATGCCTATACTTACAAGGTACGACCACACAACATGACACATCGCACATAGGCCCATAATAATAATTCTGATCACAATAGCTGCCCGAAATCAAATCCAGCACCGGCAATTAGCCTCATATCTGTTAGAACTCTATTTTAAACCTCCACAACACTGACATCGATGCAAGGAATACGAATACCTCGTAATTATACACCCGAACCAACAAGTCACAACTAGCACCACCGGGCACACACCCCGCAAGTTAAAACTCAAGAAGCATAGAACAAAAATGACTGAATATGTGTCACGACCCTAAACTCAAGCCTGTCGTGATGGAGCCTATCAATAGTACTAGGCCAGCCGACTTCAACAATACTATAATAATTCATTAAAAGCTATGCCAAAAGACATCATGTTTAGTAGAATTTCATAAAAAAAAACAAGAGTTGAACTTAAAATAGAAATGCGGAAAGTAAAGCCCCAAACATCAGGGTGTCACTGAGTATGAGCCACAACTAAAAACTGTTCAGATAATAACAAGACTAACATAGTTTGGGAAAATCCAAAATAAAACTACGGGGAAGATATAGAAGAAGAAAGCAGGGTTGCGGTCGCCAGGCACCATCCCGGAATATATACACATCACTAATAACAGTCACTCAGTACTGAGGAAGGCCATTCCAGTCCTGTGGAGAAGATCCATCTTCAGGTATCAATGCTTCGGACAAGATCCATGTCCAGGGAAGATCCATCCCTCAATAATATCATCCGCGCCCACTAATGGTGTGCAGACTCCGGAGGGGTTCCTAATGTTGATACCCAATTTTTCCCTACATATTTTTATACTCAAAGTATTTTCAAAATAGCATGTACATGCATATATAAGCATGCCCAAGAGTTTTGGTAGTTTTTCTTTATTTTTAAAGATTTTAAAATCAATTTATTGTCTATTTTAATAGTACAAAATTCAATAATTATTCCCAAACTGGCATTTTTGGTGAATAATTTATTTTATTCTCATATTTACACCAAGATATAATTAAGGTAATTTTTTTGCATATTTTTACACATTTGTTTGGTATTTTTTAAGCTAAATTGCATATAATTGCAATTATAGCCTATTTTACAATTAACAGCATTTTACAATTACAAAATCATTTTTTTAGCATTTTTAAATTAATACTCATACGTTATTAACTAGTCCAGTACCTTTAATTTATTTTAAAAATCATTTTACTATTTTATAAAATAATAAAAAAGGGAAAATTGGCTATTTAATAAACAACCCTTTATTATTTCAATTTTAGCCAATTTGGCCATACCCCCTATCAGATTTTAATTGGCCCAATATCCCAATTAAACTAACCCAGCCCAATCCCTAATATTACCCGGTCCAACCCCATTTTAATTTGAGCCGTTGATCAAATGAGATCAACGGCCCAGATTCATTTGCCTTAATTAAGTCTAAATTACCCACCCAGACCCCTCATTTCTACGAGACGGTCTCTCTCTCTATCTCGTCTCTTCCTCTCCCTTCTCTCTAGAACCTTCTGGTTCTTTCTTCTCCGTTGATCTCCACCGTCTCTCTGGCCGCCTCCAATCTCGCCCCTTTCGACCATCAGCCGCCATGAAACCTCAAGGCTCCGATGGGCCTCTCATCGTCCTGTTCAACATCTCTAGGACCTTCGAGGTTTATGGACCATGGTGATTTAGACCTAGGGCTCCTGGTTCTGCTACTTATGAGTTCTCCGGCGTGATTTCAGGCAAAATCACACCCCATATGTCACGATCTGTGAAGTATCAACAAGTTCTCTCAACTTCTGTTAGGGTTTCCCCTTTTTTTTGAAACCCTAACTCTCTCCTGAATCTCTCAAAACAGTATTATTTTCATGCTATTTTCATGTTTTCCTTTATGTTTTGCTTATTCTCGAGCTTCTTCTGAAAGATTCTCTACTTTGAATCATTTTTACTCTCTTTGAAAAACTAGGGTTTCTTCGATTTCTTTTACGCATGTTTCGACCGATTTCCTTTGTGATTAAAACTTTTTGTTTATTTATTTTGACCGATTTTATGCTCTTACTGTTTTTTAGCTTGACTCTGCTAAAAACCCTAATTTCTAAAAAATGTTTCTTCGTTTGACTATGTGCGTTAGCATGATTTTTCTTACTCTGATTCTATGTGTTAGCACGTTTCTTTGCTTCGATTATGTGTGTTAGCCTAATTTTCTTTGCTTTGTCCCTATGTATTAGTATGTTTCTTCATTTGATTGTGTGTATTAGCCTGACTTTCCTTGCTTTGGTTCTGTCTACTAGCCTATTTACTTGATTCTTGTTAATGTTTCGTGGTCTCCATGCTTCGAATATGTCCTGCTGAATCTTAACCTGTTTTCACTATCTCTGAGTGGTTGTGTTTGTTCATCTCTTGTTCCCCTCTGTCTATATGGCTAATTTTGTTTGCTACTCTTGTTCATTCACCTCTATTTATATGTTAAGAATACAGAATCATGACTTCGCATGATTGATTCTGATTTTCCTTGATTGATTGGTAATTTTTTTTCTTTCAAATGCCTAGTATTCTACTCGCCTGTTTAAATTAATTAATTTTTTTTGTTACCTTATTTGCTATAGTACTCTATTTTACCTAGACTTTCCTTAATTGGAATTTTGCTGAATTTGGTCTTAATTGGCTACTATATGCAATACTGAACCTTGACTCCTTCCTTATTTAATCCTACACTGATTTTTTCTACTTGCCTTATATGGTGCTGAATCTTTTCGTTTGATTTTGATTCCCTTAGTTAATGGGAGTACTTTCCTGATTTTTTTATTTATTGATTCTGAGTTCTTAAATTAATATATTTCTGTGATTCTTACCTTATTTTTTACACCCTACTTTCAACTATAAATACCCTAAGTCTTTCAAAGAAAACACATGACAGTCTTCTGAACACACACACCACAGAATACTCTCAATTCTGCATTCTCTTGTGCTCTTTCTCTTGCTTTTGCTGTTCTCTGCTCCTGCTTATTATTAGCCGGCTGAAAGCCAAGGCTAATATAGTGTTACTATTTTGTCTTTGCATCCTGCTCTTGCCCTTTCACTGGTATGTCCTAATTAATCTTTAAGCCTCCAACCAATGTGTTTACTTTTGTTCCAGTTCATTATCTTTCTGATTTTCTTCTACTTATGCTTCTCCTGTTCAATGTGTAATTGATGCTTTGCTTTAATACTTCACCATGTCTTCTGATCTACATGCTAAGTCTGTAACATGACATTGCCTATCCCTAACTTCTGTGAATCCTATTGCTGTACATTAGCATGCCTAAATTTACCACTTCCCAGTTCCCTTGATCTTTGGCACTCTACATGTCTTTCTTGGTTTACATGTTTCTAACTGCTGTTTATCTTATATGTCATGATTGTTTCCCTGTTGTCGTCTAAGAATCATGTTTAAGCCTGACCAATTCTTGGTCCCTTGCTTTTGATTCTGTGTAGTCATTAAAATCTTTAACATTGTGTGATCTATTTGCTCCTTTTCCCCATGATCCTTGTATGCAATCCTATGCTATTAAACTACTATTAAACCATTGTTTCTATTGTTTTCTTTTTAAACAAATCCCTTGTTTTTGAAACTCTTTTTTTTAAAATACTTCTTCCTGCACTTCACACTACCCTTAGAGAATAGGTTCTGCCCCCTTCGTGTGAGCATTGCTTTGAGTACCTCTGAGTACTCATTCAACTTTGACACACAAGGCTGGTATTCCACACTGCACTTGTTCTGCTTTCTTTTAAGTGTCTAGGTGCTGGTATTGGCCAGGGACCCAATGGGGCCCTAGGGAGCTTTGCCGCACCTAGACCATGGCAAAGGCTGTAAACTCGAAGGGGTTGAGGTTGGAAGACTGGGCCTGATTGAAGGCTCCCTATAGAATAACTTCTTATTTTTGTTCTTTATTGCTGTAATTCAGATATTACTGGTTTGTAATAATTTGTAAACGGACGATTGGGGGTGATAGTGAATATGGGGAGGGTTATGTATGCTTAGTATAAATAATGGATAGAAAACATGCTTATAGGATTTTATTTACTTATCTCGCAATAGATAACCTGTATAGGTCATGCATCTCATTCATTAGAGATCCTGCTTTAGGTTCTTTACTTTCAGCCTGTCATTACGCTCATCTTGTAACCACGATCAGTTAATAACCAGCAAATAATTAACAACAAGCCAAATAATTTGTCATTACTGCATTGGCATGTTAGAAACCATGTTTTAAGTACTTTTATGTGCATTAGATATCCTGCCCTTAGGACTTCTCACTCGTTCGAGTTGCAGTAGTTAATTCACGTTTGTCTAATAACTTTGTTAAGATATGGCTAAGTGGTTTGAAACGTTTTCTGCAAATACCTTATCACGCGTGCCTTTATAAATTAGAATCAAAATATGCATGTCTGTCCCATAAGGTAATCAGACAATGTATAACAACACCTAGGCAAACTTTAGGCCCAATAAGAACTGATCGTGTTTTTATTAGCTTAAGACCAACCATCTTCTTCAATTTCAACTCTGCCGTCCCCATTTTTGCTTTGGTTCTCTGAAGTTCACTCTATTTTTTTTCTTAAAAAACTCTGCTGCATCTGGAAATGATTTTGAAATGGTGCACCCATTTATTCTTACTGAGTTTCTGATTTTTATGTCCTCAAATCACTGGGTTACCAACCTCTGCCCAGAATCGTGCTACTTTATTTTTCATGCACCTCATTAAACTACTGTTACTACTTCTTTTTTTTAAACCATATTTTAACTGCTGTAAAAGTTCCTATCTTTGAGACCTTAGTTGTGTTTATGTCATGCTATTTATGTGTTTGTTTGAGGAGGTATACATGAGCCTTTATATGTTTACATTGCTCCCCCCCCCAACGTGCAGTATGTGTTTTTGTATGTCGCCTTAGATTTATATCCTTTAAAACCAATCAGCCTAATATCCCACCCTTTAGGACTAGTAGTCCTAAGTGCCTCCGGGACTGATAGGAATGAGACGGGTAATAGCATGCAATAGTAACCGAGACCAATCCGCGCTTTAATACCTTAACGGGGTGGGAGGGGTAGATATGGATATGATGACCGGTGCGATAATACCTCATGTAGCCCCTCTTTAGAGGAGTGATTACTGGGTATTGCATTGACGTGATCCATATTAATCATAAACCTAGGACCCCCCCTTACTTGCTTTCGTTTATTTTTTTAGAATTGTTAAATCTTTTTTTCATAAAATTCCTGCCCTCTTTACCTTTACTCAAGTTTCGACTTACTTGCAATATTGTATGTGAACCCTTTTTATTTGAGCCCTTAATTGCCTACTTGATTATGTGAAGTCACAATATAACATGGCCGGGAATCACACTAGTGGATCTTGAGGGGTGCCTAACACCTTCCCTCGAGATAATCTAGCCCTTACCCGACACTGGTTTTCCAACTCAAAAACCCTTAGTGTCCTAATACACTTAATCATTAGGTGGCGACTCTTCAATTCCAAAAACCCAAATCCCAAAAGGGAATAGAGTTGTCCTCTCAAATGTCGTAAAACCGATTTCGCGAGAAAAAAGGGGGCGTCGACACCTAAGGCCCAAGCTCTATCATAATCAATATAACTGCTGCGACGTGCAGCTCGACCCCATAATTGTCACTCATAATCAAGCTCTCGGCCTCACTCAGTCATTAACCTCTCCAGTCTCACCACGGGCTCACAATGTCATGAAAACAACCCGGAACAGTGATATGATGAATCAATAATTAACCGAGATTGAGATATGATATAGAAATGCATGATCATGATTGAGTATGGAATATAATGCAAAAACTAGTGAGATGACAACAAGAAACGTCTGCTAAAGGTCCAAACAATACCAGCACAAAGCCTAAACATGATATCTAGCATGATTTACAGCTCAACTACGTTATCATATAATGAAACATGGATATCAACAGGATAGAATCACTAAACAGTGCCATGGAATCACCCATGCCACAATTCTCATAGTGCACGCCCGCACGCCCGTCACTTGGCACGCGCTTCACCCCAGTATTAATCACATAACACATAGTTCGGGGTTTCGAACCCTCAGAACCAAGTTTGGAAGCGTTACTTACCTCAAACCTAGCAAAAATCCTACTCCGCGACGCCTTTGCCTCTCATATCGGCCTCCAAACATCCCGAATCTAATCATAAGCAATACAATACAATCAATATATGCCAAGGAACCAATTCCACAAGAAAAACTACTTAACTGGATACAAATCCCAAAATCGACTCAAAACCCAGCCCCCGGGCCCACATTTCGAAATCCAACAAAAGTTACAAAACTAGAAAGTCCATTCACTCACGAGTCTACGCATACCAATTTCATCAAAATCCGATATCATTTGGTCCCACAAATCCCCAAATTTCCCTCTCCAAAATCCCAAGCCCTAACCCCTTATTTCACTTAAAAAATCCTACTAATTAGGTGGGAAATCTACG
The DNA here is from genome assembly GCF_001879085.1 of Nicotiana attenuata. Classification (NCBI taxonomy): domain Eukaryota; kingdom Viridiplantae; phylum Streptophyta; class Magnoliopsida; order Solanales; family Solanaceae; genus Nicotiana; species Nicotiana attenuata. The sequence goes on along the minus strand of NW_017670252.1, from coordinate 1,657,090 downwards.
GGAAAACACCATAGCTAGGAGTATTTGTGCTCAAGCAACTTACCTCACAGTAAAACCCTTGAATCCCCTTCAAAATCACTCCAAAAGCTCCAAGGTCCGACTTGAAAAGGGTGGAAATGAACAAAAATTCGCGAAGTCTTCTATTTATAGGTTCTGCCCAGGCTTTTCGCACCTGCGGTGCATCTTTTGCGCAACAACTTCTGCATCTGCGGAAAATCACTTTAATCCCTGGGACCGCATCTGTGCCTCACGACCGCATCTGTGATCATCGCAGGTGCAGAAACAACCTCGCACCTGCGCATCCACTCTCGCACCTGCGCTTTCCTGCCCGCATCTGCGCCTCTCGTAGGTGAGGGAAACACTTCACACCTACGGATCCTACTCAAGTCCCTTGTGGCCGCATCTGCGGCTCCTTAGCCGCTCCTGTGGGCTCACACTTGCGGCTCCCACTCCGCAGGTGCGGTTTTGACAGCTGAGATCCAACTTCACCAACTCGTCCAATTTCTAAACTTGTTCCGTTAATCACCCGAAATCAACCCGAGGCCCTCTGGACCTCAACCGAACATACCAACATATCCCATAACATCATACAAACTCAGTCGAACCTTCGAATCACCCAAAAAAACATCAAAACACCAAATTACACTCAGATTCAAACCTAAGAACTTCTAAACTTCCGAATTACACAAACAATGCCGAAACCTATCAAACCACGTCCGAATGACCTCAAATTTTGCACACAAGTCAGAAGTGACACCACGAACCTACTCCAACTTCCGAAAATCCAATCCGACCCCAATATCAAATTTTCCACTACCGACCAAAATTGCAAAAATTCTATCTTTCGCCAATTCAAGCCTAATTCTACCACGGGCCTTCAAATGACATTGCGGACACGCTCCTAAGTCCAAAATCACCTAACGGAGCTAACAGACCATCAAAATTCACATTCGAGATTATTTACACATAAGTCAACATCCGGTCAACTTTCCCAACTTAAGCCTTCACAAAAGAGACTAAGTGTCTCAACTCACTCCAAAACCACTCCGGACCCGAACGAACTGACCCGGTAAGACATAATACAACCGAAGAACACAAATGAAGCAGAAAAATAGAGGGAACGGGGCTGTAACTCTCCAAACGATCGACCGCTTGTTACATCCTCCCCCTTTTAAACAAACGTTCATCCTCGAACGAGTCTAGAAACATACCTGAAGTCTCAAATAGGTGTAGGTATCTTCTCTGCATCTCCTGCTCGGTGTCCCAAGTAGCCTCCTCCACGGCTGACCTCTCCACTGCACTTTCACTGAAGCTATATTCTTTGATCTCAACTTTCGGACCTGCCGCTCCAAAATAGCCACTGGCTCCACATTATAAGTCAAATCACCATCTAATTGAACCGTGCTGAAGCCCAAAACATGAGACGGATTGCCGATATACTTCTGGAGCATAGAAACATGAAATACTAGATGCACACTCGATAAGCTGGGTGGCAAAGCAAGCTCATAGTCCACCTCCCCAATCCTCCGAAGCACCTCGAACGGCCCAATAAACCGAGGGCTCAACTTGCCCTTCTTTCAAAATCTCATAACACCTTTCATGAGTTAAGCCTTCAGCAAGACCTTCTCCCCAACCATGTAAGACACATCACGGACCTTTCTGTCAGCATAACTCTTCTGTCTCGACTGCGCCGTGCGAAGCCGCTCCTGAATAAATTTCACCTTGTCCAATGCATCTTAAACCAAGTCAGTACCAAAAAGCCTAGCTTCACTCGGCTCAAACCAACCCACTGTAGATCTACAACGCCTCCCACCCTCATACGGAGCCATCCGAATACTCGACTGATAACTGTTGTTGTAAGCAAACTCCACGAGCGGCAAAAACTGGTCCCATGAACCCCCAAAATCAATGACACAAGCGCGTAACATGTCCTCTAATATCTGAATAGTGCGCTCAGACTGTCCGTCCATCTGAGGGTGAATTTTGTTCTCAACTCAACTTGACTGCCTAACTCTCGCTGTACGGCTCTCCAAAACTGCGATCTAAACTGCGTGCCTCTGTCTGAAATGATGGAAACGAGCACCCCATGAAGGCGAACAATCTCTCTAATATAAATCTTAGTCAACCGCTCTAAAGAATAGGTAGTACTCACAGGAATGAAGTGCGCGGACTTGGTCAGCCGATCCACAATCACCGAATAGCATCGAACTTCCTCGAAGTCCGTGGGAGCCCAACTATGAAATCCATGGTGATCCGCTCCTATTTCCACTCTGGAATCTCTATTTGTTGGAGCAAGCCACCCGGTCTCTGATGCTTATAATTCACCTGCTGACAATTGAGACACCGAGCTACAAACCCAACTATGTCTTTCTTCATCCTCCTCTACTAATAGTGCTGCCTCAAATCCTGATACATCTTCGCGGCACCCGGATGGATGGAATACCGCAAACTATGGGCCTCTTCACGAATCAACTCCCGAAGCCCATGTACATTGGGCACACATATCCGGCCCCACATCCTCAATACCCCATCATCACCGATAGAAACATCTCTGGCATCATCATGCTAAACCTTGTCCTTGAGGACAAGTAAATGAGGATCATCATACTGTCGCTCTCTGATGCGATCGAATAAGGAAGACCAAGAAACCACACAAGCTAGGACCCAACTGGGCTCCGAAATATCCAATCTCACGAGCTGGTTGGCCAAAGCCTGAACATTAACTGCAAGGGGTCTCTCACCTACAGGAAGGAATGCAAGACTACCTATACTCACTGCCTTTCTACTCAAGGCATCGACCACCACATTGGCCTTTCCCGGATGGTACAAAATAGTAATATCATAGTACTTTAGCAGTTCCAACCATCTCCGCTACCTCAAATTGAGATCCTTCTATTTAAACAAGTGTTGGAGGCTAAGATGATCAGTAAACACCCCACAAGACACACCATAAAGATAGTGCCTCCAAATCTTCAATGCGTGAACAATGGCAGCCAACTTCAAATCATGAACGGGGTAGTTCTTCTCATGGGGCTTCAACTGATGAGAAGCATAAGCAATCACTAACCCTCTTGCATCAACACACACCCAATGCCGCCCCGAGAACCATCACAATATACTGTATAAGAACCCGAAGCTGATGGCAGAACTAATACTGGAGCTGTGGTCAAGGTAGTCTTGAGCTTCTGAAAGCTCGCCTCACACTCATCCGACCACCTGAAAGGGGCACCCTTTTGGGTCAATTTGGTCAAGGGCAATGCAATATACGAGAAACCCTAAACGAACCAACGGTAATAACCAGCCAAACCAAGAAAGCTCCAAATCTCCATGGCTGAGGACGGTCTTGACCAACCCTGAACCGCCTCTATCTTCTTCAGATCAAACTGAATACCCTCACTGGACACCACGTGCCCCAAGAAAGACACTGAACTGAGCCAAAACTCACACTTGGAGAATTTAGCATAAAGCTTCTCCTCCCTAAGCCGTCGAAATACAACTCTCAAATGCTCGATGTGCTCCTCCTGGCTATAAGAGTACACCAGGATATCATCAATGAATACAATAACAAAAGAGTCGAGATAAGGCTGGAACACACTGTTCATCAAATGCATGAACGTTGCTGGGGCATTGGTCAGCCCATAAGGCATCACAAGGAACTCATAATGACCATATCGGGTCCTGAAAGCTGTCTTAAGAATGTTCAAGTCCCTAATCATCAACTGGTGATACCCTAACCTAAGATCAATCTTGGAGAATACCCTCGCTCCCCGAAGCTGGTCAAATAGATCATCAATGCGCGGTAAAGGATACTTGTTCTTGATTGTGACTTTGTTCAACTGCCTGTAATCAATGCACATTCTCATAGTGCCATCCTTCTTCTTCACAAATAGAACAGGTGCACCCCAAGGTGACACACTAGGCCGAATAAACCCATTATCAAGGAGTTCCTGAAGATGCTCCTTCAATTCCTTTAACTCCACTGGTGCCATACGATACGGTGGAATAGAAATGGGCTGAGTGCCCGGTACTAAATAAATATCGAAGTCAATATCCCTGTCAGGAGGCATGCCCGACAGGTCTGCAGGAAACACAACCAGAAAATCTCTCACCACCGGAACTGAATCAATAGTAGGAGTCTCTATACTGAGATCCCTCACAAAGGCCAAATAAGAAAGGCACCCCTTCCCAACCATCCACTGGGCCTTCATGAATGAAATCACTCTACTGGAAACATATTCCATTGAGCCTCGCTACTCAATGTGTGGCAACCCCGGCATAGCCAACGTCACAGTCTTAGCGTGACAATCTAGAACAACATGGCAAGGAGACAGCCAGTCCATACCCAATATCATATCAAAATCAACCATACTGAGCAGCAAAAGGTCTACTCGGGTCTCCAAACCCCTAATAGCCACCACACAGGACCGATGTACGCGGTCCACAACAATAGTATCACCCACAAGAGTAGTTACATGAATAGATGAAGCAAGAGACTCGCGGGGCGTATACAAATAATGAGCAAAATATGACAACATATATGAAAAAGTGGAACCAGGATAGAATAATACAAAGGCATCCCTGTGGCAAACTTAGATAATATATGTGATCACCGCATCTGAAGCAATGACATCTGGTCTAGTAGGGAGTGCATAGAAATAGGCCTGACCGCCACCTGATCATCCTCCCTCTCTAGGGCGACCCCTAGCTGACCGACCTCCACCCCGAGCTGGCTAGGCGGGTGGTGAAGTAACTGGTGCTGAAGTCGAAGGCTAACCCCTCTGATGAGATGAACCTCCCATAAGACGGGGACAGAACCTCTTGATATGACCCAAATCTCCACACTCAAAGCAACCTCTCCTTGCAAATGGTGGTGGGGACTGAAGGGAGCCCCGAACACCGGGATACCCACTAGAAGGACCAGACATAGATGAACCTTGAGCTAATGATGCATGAGACGAACTCTGAGCTGGAAGGGCACTGAGATATGAGTGGCCCTGATGTGAACTGTGAGAACTATGGCCAGATGATGCGCCATGGTGAGCTGGACAAGCCGTTTGAGCATGCCTGAAGGGATGAACCCTGCTGTGGTGAAACTGACCTCCCGAAGGAACACCACCAAAACTACCGGATCCACGAGGCCTCTTGGCCTCCATCTCTACTCACTCCTAGCGGCGAACCGACTCTATATCCCAAGCAATGTCAACAACCTCCTCAAAAGAAGCACCAAAAGCCCTCTCTCTAGTCAGAAGAATCTGTAGCTGATAAGTGAGGCCATCAATGAACCTACCGATCCTCTCCCTATCTGTGGGAACTAGCCAGATAGCATGATTGGCCAACTCAGAGAATCTCATCTCATACTGCGTCACGGTCATATCATCCTGACGCAATTGCTCGAACTGCTTGTGCAGCTCCTCTCTTCGGGACCGCAGCACATACTTCTCCGAGAAGAGAATGGAGAACTGATGCCAGGTATGGGACGCTTCACCAACCGGCCTACACCTCTCATAAGCCTCCCACCAAGTGAAGGCAGCTCCAGAGAACTTAAACGTAGTGAACGAGACCCCACAAGTCTTCAAAATACCCGCTATACAGAGGATCCTCTGACACTTATCCAAGAAACCCTGGGCATCCTCGCCCTCTGCACCACTGAAAGTCAGCGGCTGAAGTCTACCAAACCTCTCCAATCTACGCTGCTCATCCTCAGGCATGGCAGGAACCACATAGTCCTGAGCAGTTGCAACCGGCTGGGCTGGTGGTGCCCCCGGTGTTTGAAGTCCCTGAACAACCTGCTCGGGTGTGCTAGAGGCGGGAGTTTGAGTGCCTCCCGCGGCTTGGGAAGTGGCTGCTATAGTAGAAATATAGACCGCCTAAGCAAGACTGGTGCACACGGTCAGAATCTGAGCTAAGGTCTCCTGAAAACCTGGAATCACAAAAGGGCACAGCTGGTGCCTGAGCTGGTCCCGCTGGTGCATCCACAACTGGGACCTGATCAAGAACTGGGGCAACAGGTGGATCTGCAGGTGATGCCCAAGCTGTTGTGTGGGCTACACCCCTACCTCTGCCATGGCCTCGACCGCAACCTCGTCTTCTCGCGGCCCCAACTGGTGGTACTGGTGGCTGTCCGTCTTGACCTGTAGCACGTGTCCTCACCATCTGTGAGAGAATAGAATAACAGAAGTTTAGTTACCAGAATCAAAAGATTCGCACGATAATAATTCAAGAATGTGAAGTTTCCCAAGAGTTTTGCAGCCTCTCAAAGATAAGTACAGACGTCTCCATGCCGATCCGCAAGTCTCTACTAAACCCGCTCATGACTCGTGAGACCTATGTAACCTTGGCTCTGATACCAACTTGTCACGACCCTAAACTCAAGCTTGTCGTGATGGCGCCTATCAATAGTACTTGGCCAGCCGACATCCACAATACTATAATAATTCATTAAAAGCTATGCCAAAAGACATCATGTTTAGCAGAATTCAATAAAAAAAAAGAAGAGTTGAACTTAAAATAGAAGTGAGGAAAGTAAAGCCCCAAACATCGGGGTGTCACTGAGTCATGAGCCACAACTACAGACTGTTCAGATAACAACAAGACTATCATATTCTAAGAAAATCCAAAATAAAACTACGGGGAAGATAGAGAAGAAGAAAGCTGGGTTGCGGTCGCCATGCAGCTACTTTAGTGTCTCCAGTTATCAGCAACAGAAGAATATTCAGCAGCCGCTCTGTGGCCAGAGATACCCGGATCTGCACACAAGGTGCAGGGGGTAACGTGAGTACACCAACTCAGTAAGTAACAAGTCCAGACTGTGGATTGATAGGTAGTGACGAACTTAACCTCAACAGGTAAACAAAAGTAAAATGTGCAGAAAAGTAGGCATGCTTTCAATTCAAGTATACAGCCCAAGCAGTAAAGTAAATGCAGATCTGAACAATGTGAGGTATAAAGCATCAGCCAATCTCTACATGCCAATGCACCGAATGTATGAAATGCACCATGTACTTCCACTCTCAAGTGCTCAACCATTTGGTACTGTATATGGCCATTCGGCCCAGGGAAGATCCATCCCGGAATATATACACATCACTAACAACAAACACTCAACACTGAGGAAGGCCATTCCACCCCTGTAGAGAAGATCCATCTCCAGCTATCAATGCTTCGGACAAGATCTATGCCGGGAAAGATCCATCCCTCAATAATATCATTCGCGACCACTGTGGTTGTGCAGACTCCGAGGGGCTCCTAAGGTCCAAGCGCTAACATAATCAATATAACTGCTGCGGCGTGCAACTCGACCCCATAACTGCCACTCATAATCAAGCTCTCGGCCTCAGTCAGTCATTAACCTCTCCAGTCTCACCACGGGCTCACAATGTCATGAAACAACCTGGAACAATGATATGATGAATCAATAATTAACCGATAATGAGATATGATATAGAAATGCATGATCATGACTGAGTATGGAATATAATGCGAAATCTAGTGAGATGACAATAAGAAACAACCGCTAAAGGTCCAAACAATACCAACACAAAGCCTAAACATGATATCTAGCATAATTTACAGCTCAACTACGTTATCATATGATGAAAAACATGGATATCAATAGAATAGAGTCACTAAACGGTTCCATGGAATCACCTAAGCCAAAATTATCACGGTCAACGCCCGCACGCCCGTCACTTGGCATGTGCGTCACCTCAGTACTAATCACATAACATATAGTTTGGGGTTTCGAACCCTCAGAACCAAGTATGGAAGCGTTACTTACCTCAAACCAAGCAAAAATCCTACTCTGTGATGCCTTTGCCTCTTAAATCGGCCTTTGAACGTCCTGAATCTAGTCATAAGCAATACAATACAATCAACATATGCCTAGGAACCAATTCCACAAGAAAAACTACTTAATTGGATACAAATCCCGAAATCGACTCAAACCCGGCCCCCGAGCCCACGTCTCAAAATCTGACAAAAGTCACAAAACTAGAAAGAACATTCACTCACGAGTCTATCCATACCAATTTCATCAAAATCCGATATCATTTGGTCCCTCAAATACCCAAATTTCTCTCTCCAAAATCCCAAGCCCTAACCCCTTATTTCACTTCAAAAATCCTACTAATTAGGTGGGAAATCAACGGGAAAACACCATAGCTAGGAGTATTAGAGCTCAAGCAACTTACCTCATTGAAAAACCCTTATCCCCTTCAAAATCACTCCAAAAGCTCCAAGGCCCGACTTGAAAATGGTGGAAATGAACAAAAATTCACGAAGTACAAAATGCGCACATGCTGTGCCGCTTCTGCGCAAAAACCTCCGCATCTGCGGAAAATCACTTAAATCCCTTGGACCGCATCTACGCCTCACGACCACATTTGCGATCATCGCAGGTGTGGAAACAACCTCGCACCTGCGCATCCACTCTCACACCTGCGGTTGCCTACCCGCATCTGCGCCTCTCGCAGGTGCGGGAAACATTTCGCACCTGCGGCTCCTGCTCAAGTCCCTTATGGCCGCATATGCATCTCCATATTCGCTACTGCAGCCTCGTACCTGTGGCTTCCACTTCGCAGGTGCGGTTATGAGAGCTAAGATCCAACTTCAGCAACTCCTCTAATTTCCAAACTTGTTCCGTTAATCACCCGAAATCAACCCGAGGCCCTCGGGACCTCAACCGAACATACCAACATATCCCATAAAATCATACAAACTCAGTCGAACCTTCAAATCATCCAAAACAACACCAAAACACCAAATTACACTCGGAATTAAACCTAAGAACTTCTAAACTTCCGAATTACACAAACGATGCCGAAACCTATCAAACCATGTCCGAATGACCTCAAATTTTGCACACAAGTCAGAAATGACACCACGAACCTACCCAACTTCCAGAAATCCAATCTGACCTCGATATCAAATTTTCCACTGCCGACCAAATTTGCCAAAATTCTACCTTTCGCCAATTCAAGCCTAATTCTACCACGGGTCTCCAAATCACATTCCAGACGCGCTCTCTAGTCCAAAATCACCTAACGGAGCTAACGGAACCATCAAAATTCACATCCAAGATCGTTTACACATAAGTCAACATCCGGTCAACTTTCCCAACTTAAGCCTTCACAAAAGAGACTAAGTGTCTCAATTCACTCCAAGACCACTCCGGACCCGAACCAACTGACCCGGTAAGACATAATACAGCTGAAGAACACAAATGAAGCAGAAAAATGGGGGGAACGGTGCTGTAACTCTCGAAACGACTGGCCGGGTTGTTACAATATGTAAGGAGAAACACATAAGAGAACTATCGAACAAGCCCGACATGCACAACTCTCTATTAGTACTATTCTATGAATCAATGAACAAATCACAAGGATCTCATCCAGATATAACTTCCACCGTGATACACAGTCCGATTCAAACACATCAAACCACATGAAATCGCGAGGGTCCCACCCTCAACTTTGAATCACAAGTAGAATATACATCAAACCAACTGAAACATCCCACTCAATTCCGTCAACAAAATTACAACACGTACTGGCTCCCTCACCGGTGGAGCATCTAAATCACAACTCATAACCAAAATACTCAAGAATCACATCAAACCTACAGTAATGGACAGTAGGAATTCACTACTAGTCTCGTAACTCTCAATAATGAATAAAAGCAAATAATAGACACGACTACCACTCATAGAATCTCCCAACAGGGGAAAATACGTAAACGGAATACTGAGTCATGAACTCACCCATAGGTGGAGCAAAAATAGGGGAACTTACCCCGATAAGCAGAATTGTAACAAAGTATGGGTGGTGCTGACCTAGAACAAACCGAAAGCATACCTGTATGACATCACATGGTGCAGCAGCCTCAAGCCTACTATATGAAACACATCAACGGGCCAGGCCTCCTCCTCTTAGGCGCCACCTACTCGCCTGAATACCTCGCTGTGACACACCTGTCCGAAGTCTGGGACAATCTCTCACCATGTGGCCGGTATCTCCACACTCGAAGCGACCCTTCTACTGAGGTGGCTGTGGAAACCGTGCGGTACGTGTACTTTGAGACCCATGAGCACCTAAAACATAGTGATAAGCCTAAAGTGCAAACTAAACTGGCTGACCCACAAAACCTCTACCATGCCGCATCCTACCTCCGAAATAAGGACCAGTGGATCTCTCTGGTCTACGAGGCCTTCTCGCCTCCCTGTCCTCTATCTCCTGACCTAGTCTGCCCTCTCTCTCTTGGCCCCGCCTATTCTCTCTCTCTCTCTTGGTTCGACATACCCTCTATCCGGCGAGCGATCCCTACCACCTACTGAAATGAAACATCCGACTCCAACTCCCGAGCCATGCTGAACCTATTATCATGCCTGAGCCCTTTAATGAACCTACGGACTCGCTCCCTAACTGTAGAAACCAAGGCAGGTGCATGTCTAGACAAATCACCGAATCTAACGGCACACTCTAATACTGACATAGTGCCCTGGCGCAGCTGCTCAAACTCCGTGCGTCGTGCATCCCGAAGGGACTGAGGTACGAACTCTCTTAAGAACATCTCTAAAAACTGAATGCATGTAAGTGAAGCTGCATAGGCCGGGCTACCCAACTCATACGCCCATCACCACTGATAAGCCGCTCCCTTAAGTTGGAACGTGGTAAAAGCAACCCCACTCGTCTCCACAATACCCATAGTGTGGAGAATGCGATGGCACTCCTCTAGAAAACCCTGAGCACCCTCTGAAGCCAAACCACTGAAAGTAGGAGGGTTATATTTCTTGAACCTTGCAAGTCTAAGATGCTCTTCCTCAAGTCATCATTTTACATTTTGAAAGTTTTCTTAAAGATTCCCATTTTTCCTCAACCCAACACACTAATTAAATGATAAAAATAAAGATAAAATCATGGAATATAATAAATTCTAGGTGAAGAATACTTACCCAATCGATTTGCTTGAAATCCCCACAAAGAATCGCTCAAAACCAAGCTCTAGAACTCCAAAAATGTTGAAAATGGCTAACCTTCGAAATAGAGTACTTTTATATTTTGCTCAGGTATTTGTACACCGCGATTGCGGAAGAAATAATACGATCGCATAGAAGGAAAATGGCTACTGTCCAAAAGGTGCTACGCGATCACGGACAGACTAGTACGATCGCGAGGATGGAAAATCTGATGGCCCATAAACTGAGCTACGTGAACGCGTGAAGAAGCATGCGAACACGAAAGAGGGAAAGGCATACTTACACATTCGCGGACAGAAGAACGAATGCGTAGAGGAAATGGTCATCAGTGCCCAGCTCCTAGTTTCTACTACGCAAACGCGAAGAGATGGTTGCGAACACGAAGAAAGAGAAAGCAGACTTCCGCGATCATAAACGAGATCATGCAGACGTGAAGAACATTCAATTCACCCTCCAAAATTACACTACGCGAACGCGGATGAAATGACGTGAACGCGATTAAGGAAACCAGACACCAGCAGTTCATCAGTCCAAAAATAAAAGAAAATGGCCTGTAGCACAACCAAAACACACCTGAGGCCCCTGGGATCCTGTCTAAGCACACCAACAAGTTCCATAAACTAACACGGACTCACTCGAGGTCTGAAATCACATCAAACAACGTTGAAACTACGGATCGCACCATGGATCGAGCTTATGAACTTTCAAATCTTCCAAGTCCTAAAACTCGCGCCGAAACCTATCAAATCAATGCGGAATGATGCCAAATTTTGCAGACAAGTCCCAAATAACATAACGGAGTTGTTCCAACTCTCGGAATCACATTCCGACCCCGATATCACAAAAGTCAACTATTGGTCAAACTTCTCCATCTTCCAAACTTCAACTTTTCTAACTTTCGCCGAAATGCCTCAATCTACCCTACGGACCTCCAAATCCAAATCCGGATGCACGCCTAAGTCACAAATTACACTATTGAAATTATCCAAAACTCATTCCGGAGCCGTTTACACAAAAGTCAAATTCCGATCAACTCTTACCGCTTGAGCTTCCAAAATTAGAATCCTTCTTCCAATTTGACTCGGAATCATCTAGTAATTGAACTCAGCCATGCACGGAAGTCATAACACATAATACGAATCTGCTCACGACCTTATGCCACTAAACGGAACTTACATTCTCAAAACGACCGGCCGGGTCGTTATAATACCATGTTGGTATAGTTATGTACAATATTGGTATCATATGGTAGTTTGAACATTTTTTGGTTATTTTAGCTGCATTTTTAAGTGATTAGTATTCTAAAATTATTTATATGAACATAATTTGCGGTGTTGGAATTTTTTTATGCCGATGGACATAGATTATGTGTATTATGTAATAGTTTTTATAGTTATAGATAATTGTTGGAACGACCCCATACAACTATACACCCTGTTAGTATATGGAATGAGCAAGTTGCTTTGCGAATATTTAGCTTGCAATGCGAGCATATAATTTTCTCATACTTTTATTGCATCCTTTAATGTTTTAGTACAGTACTATAGTCGCAGATAGTTGTAGAAATATTCTAGAGCAATCGTATGCTTGGTATACATGCGTACCATATTGGTATCATATGGTACTAGAAGTCTTTTTGCTACTCATATTTTTATTGCATTTTCCAATATTTTATTATCATTTCTATTCTAACTAGTATATATGGAGATTTGGTGGCCGTAGATTATGTTTTCTTGCTCCATAACTGGTTGTGTTACTGGTAATGGTGGAGTGTGTACTTATATTTGTAGGAAAAGAGATCAAGATTAGCATGGCAATCACGTGTTGGTTCTTAGAATTTGATTATGTAATTTATGGTGCTCAGCAGCAGTCAGTGTGATATTTTGAATTAGATCAAGTGACAACTGATATTATTTCAGTTTAATAATTGAATTTAAAAAGTAAAAAAAAGACAAAAGGTATATTATACTAGTTATGTTTAAAAAAAAAGGTGAACAAATATTTACTATATTAGTTATTTTTTCTTATTGGATAAAAGAAGAATAATAAAAAATAGTAAATGAAATTAGATTATGAAGAGGAAAAGAATAAGTTAAATGAAATTAGAAAAGGAAAAACAGAAAAAAATAAGAAGAAAACGAGAAAAAAGAAAAGGAGAAAAGAAAGAAAAAAGAAAAGAAGCATAGAAATAAAAAAGAATTGGAGTAAAAAGAGAAAATTCCCCACAAAAAGTAGTTTTATTTTTGTGGGTAACTGTGTCATTCTCCCTTTACGAATTGGTTGAACTTCAAAGTGGGCTTTGTTGATGTGAGATATCAAGCTGAACGGGCTTACAAATTAGGGCCATTTTGAAATACGAATTTTTACCTTCCTATACTATATATGAAACTTTATTGCCCTCTCTAATCAAGTTTTAACTTAATTATATTGGCATATATAATTTATCAATTATATACAAATTAGTATTAATGAGTATTCCTTTATATTAGGAATTGAATAGGGAATCCTCATCCATGCGCTCTCTCTCTCTCTCTCTCTCTCTCTCTCTCTTCGTCTCTCTTTCTCTCTCTTTCTCTCCTTCTCTTTTCTTTCTCCAATTTTCTTCCTTCGTTTTTCTCTACTGTTTATCCTCTCTTTTTTTCCCAGGAAATTCAAAAAATGAATTTTAATTGTTATAATATAGAGTTTTAACTTAGCAATTTTAAAAAACAATGTTAGCTTCTCTGATGGCCCAATTCTCTCTGTGCACAATAAGCTAACATGCACCAACCATGGGTCAGAGGGATCGTTTTCGTCTCAGAAAGCTCTAATGGCACATGCTTCATTGCAAGCTCAAAGAGGAAAAGGTAAAGGCAACTCACAGAGAAAAGGGGAAGTAATGGGGATAACTCAGAGATGGAAGAAATCCTAGTACTCGAAGTAACAGGGGAGAAACTAGGAATGTCGTCGATTCTCAGCATAAATGATGACCAGACTAAGGAAATTGCAGGTTCTACCTCAAATTCTTGCGCAATTGTTAACAATGTTGATAATTCTGTTGAACCGAGTAAGCAAACTACAAATAATGAGAAAGTACTGAGTAAAATTGCACAGGCAAAATGGAATGCTCTGTTGCAAACTACTGTAGGTCCTGCTACTCCATCGTCTAGTGGTAAGAAATCATGGGCGAATGCGATAGAGGAGGAAGAGAAGGAAATACAGTTATTAAGACTTCAATATTGGATGATTTTGATGTGGCAAAAATTGCAAACTCAGGTTTCAAATTTGAATATGTTCCTCCTATCACTTACAATGAGAATTCCATTGTTGAAATTGATTCGGAAGATATCAGCTCTGTTGTGTGCTATGTATTAGGAGCACACCCTTCGTTCAATGTTATGCCACATTATATTCAAAAGTTGTGGAATAAGCATGGGATAAACAAAATTTCGATGATGAAGAGTGCAATAATTCTGGTAATGTTTGACAGTGCAGAGGGGAAGAAGGCTGTTATTGAGGGAGGGATATATCACTTTGATAATAAACCATTCATAGTGAAGGCCTGGAGCCCGAATATAGAGTTCCAATTTGGGTAAAATTCCCAAGTTTGGATTTCAAGGATTGGAGTCCTAAGGGGCTAAGTAAAATTGGTAGCCTTGTGGGCAAACCACTGTTGGTAGATCGAAGTATTGAGAAGAAACTAGGCCTCAATTATGCAAGAATGCTAATTGAGGTTGGTATGGATGCTAGTCTGTTGGAGACTGCTGTTTATGAATAAAAAAGGGGCTATACATGAGTCAAAGTGTGCAATATGAATGGAAGCCGATCCTCTACAAACATTGCCACAAATATGGTCACTTTAAGGAGGATTACAGGAAGAAACAATGGGATAAACAAGGGGTTAAAGTGCAGAATCCAAGTATTAAAGATCCAATCAGAAAACATGAGGTGGATAAGGCTCATGAGCAGAAACAAGGAGGTAAAGAGGAACATCAAAACTCCGAGGGTACCTAGAACTATGTTACTAATAGAGCATCTCCACAAGCTACTAAGGAGACTGCCCTTAGGAACAAGGTCAATACTAGTGGTACTCACATTCAGTCAAACAAGATGAACCAAGCATCAATGCAAGGCCATAAGATGATGCACCAACAGAAGCAATGTATAGGAGGAAGTGCATGGATCACTCCTCTAAATAGCAACAGAGGGCAGCAGTCAACTACTCACTTAGTTGAGAGCCCTAATTCCTTCCAGGTTCTGAACAACACTGTAATTGGTAAGTCTGATTCAGCCAAGTCAGAGTTAAGTGCGAGAGATAAATTAATTCCCCATCAAGGGAATGGTTAATATTCTCCGTTGGAATGTCAGGAAACTAAATGACCCTAATAAGCAGCAGGAGGTTAAGCTTCTGTGTAATAATGTGAGGTCAACCTTAGTTGGTCTACTAGAAACTAAGATAAAGAGGAATATGATGTATAGTATTACTAATAAGCTGTTTGGAGGTTGGCGGAGGCTAACTACTTTGGATTCTCATTATAATGGAAGGATTGTGTTGGTATGGAGGCCTGAATTCTATAGAGTATCCCTTATCAATATCAGTTCCCAAGCTATCACTTGCGATGTAGTATATATTCCTCTCCAGTTGAAATTCCTTCTCTCTATAGTGTATGCTTTTAATACCAAAGAGGAAAGGAGGAATCTCTAGAATAACCTAGTTTGCATAAGCTCAGGTTGTTCCAAACCATGGCTGGATCTAGATAATTTCAATTACATTCTCCATCTAGATGATGAAATAGAAGGAAATCCTGTTGGTTGGTCTGAAATAGCACATTTCAGAAATTTTGTTGATACTTGTTCGCTGCTCACACATCCTCACCAGGGTAATAAGTACACTTGAAATGACAAGGGGAGTGTTCAAAGAGTTTTCTCAAAAATTGACTGGATCTTTATCAATAATGTTTGGTTGGACTCTATGCCTTCATGTGAGGCTACTTTCTTTCTTGAGGGCATAAGTGATCATTGCCCTACAAAATTCACTATAGCTGATAGGAAATAGATGAGATGGAGATCATTTTCTTACTGTAATGCATGGGCTCAACACCCCCAGTTCCTTGATGTTGTAAAAGCTGGATGAGATGTCCAAGTAAAAGGATATTTGATGTTTCAAGTGATTAAGAGACTGAATATTCTGAAAAAGAGCTTGAAAACTTTGAATAAATAATTTTTCAGCAATATAGAAATAGAGGCAAGAGAAGATAGGGATGCTTTGCTCATTTCTCAGAACCAACTACAGGCTAACCCTTCTAATACTATGCTTCAGCAATTTGAAAGGGAGAAATACGTAAAATTCAGATAGAGCTCCTACTTAACTGAGATGTTTCTTCAGCAAAGGGCCAAAGCTACATGGATCAAGCTGGGGGCTGACAACTCAAAGTATTTCTATGTTGTCATTAAGCATAAAAGGCTAAAGCAATGTACTACACAACTGAAAGGATGACCAGGGAGTTTGGCAGAATGAACCTGATGTCATTGCAAATTGGTTTGTCAAGTACTATGAGGATCTTCTTAGGAAGAAAGCTAGTTCTAGAGTTAATGCATTCCTTAGTTTCCTCCATCAAGGACCACTATTATCTGAGGGTCATTAAACAGGATTATTGAATCCTTATACTGATAAGGATGTCAAGACATCTCTCTTTCATGTTGATAGCGATAAGAGCCCAAGACCTAATGGATTTAGCAGTGGTTTATTCAAGTCTGCTTGGAGTATTATGGGGGAAGACATCTCAAAGGCCATTTTGCAATTCCTCCAGAATGGGATGCTATTAAAACAACTGAACACTACTAACATTGCTCTGATTCCTAAGGTTGATGATCCTAAATATGCCTCACAGTTCCGACCAATCTCATGCAGCAATGTATTGTATAAAATCATCTCAAAGATGATTTGTATGAGGTTTAGGAAGGTCATTCGTGTTATAGTGAAAGAAAACCAAGAAGCATTAGTACAGGGAAGGGTCACTGGTCCACAATATTCTAATTTGCCATGATTTACTAAGGCATTATAATAGAAAACCTCCCCTAGATGTTTAATGAAAATAGACCTTAGGAAAGCCTATGATATGGTCAGTTGGGAGTTCTTGCAAGAGGTCTTACTGGGATATAGGTTCCCTCCTAAGTTTGTGCAACTGGTTATGACATGTGTGACTTCTCCTTACTTTACAGTTAAGGTTAATGGAGAATGCAACGGTTTTTTTGCTGGTAAAAAGGGACTGAGGCAAGGAGACCCTATGTCACTCCTCCTATTTGGTCATGGAGTATCTGACAAGACTACTGAAATCTATAAGTGCTTTACCAGACTTTAAATTTCACCCTATGTGTGAGCACCATCAACTTACGCATTTGGTGTTTGCAGATGACCTTATGATTTTTTGCAAAGCAGATATAAAATCAGTTAAAAGAGTCATGGAAGCTATGAATCACTTCAGCCAGGCTTCAGGGCTTGTAGCCAATATGGAGAAGTCAAGCATCTTCATGGCAGGGGTGGATGAAACCACCAAAAAGGCTCTTGTACAGCAAACAGGTTTTTCACAAGGTCACTTCCCCATGAGATATCTTGGACTACCTCTTTCCCCAAAGAAATGGAACAAGATAGACTCCAAGATTCTGGTTGACAAGATTTTAAGCAAAATCAACACTGGTTACTCAAGGAAGCTTTCCTATGCAGGTCAACTACAAGTTTTGAATGTTGTTTTATTTTCTATCTACAATTTTGGGGGTAGTTTTTATCTTGCCTCAGAGTGTTATGAATGAAATTGATAGGAGATGTAAAGACTATATTTGGGGGGTGGGGGGTGAGGGCAATGAAGAGAAAAGGAAGATTAGTTTAGTGGCATGGGCATCTGTATGCTTACTTAAGAGCGATAGAGGTCTTAGTATAAAGAGCTGCAGGAACTGGAATTTAGCATATTTGGAAAACTGTTGTGGCAACTAGTGGAGAAGAAAGATTCGTTATGGGTGAGATGAGTCCATGGAATCTATATAAACAAGCTCCTTCCATATGGGAACACAAGCCCCCTCAAGATTGCAGTTGGTACTGGAAGAAGTTAAACTCTGTAAAGGATACCATGAGACCATGGTACTCCCAAGAGAGGTATGACTTAACAGCTGGAGGGGAATACTATCTCACCGGGAGCTATCTGGCCCTTGTGGGGGTCCACGGGAAGCTGGATATAACTACTTTGATATAGAACAATGTTACTCAACCTAAGCACATATTCATCGTGTGGTTGTTTATTGAGGATCGGTTGCTCACTCAGGAGAGACTTGCTCCGCTGCATATTCAGGTGGAGAATGCTGGCTGCTGCTTATGCAATTCAGGTAATCTGGAAACTCCTCAACACTCATTTGGAGAGTGCTCCTAGTTCAATACTATTAGGGATGCCATGCTATCATGGGCCAGTAATCAAATGCAACCTATTACTGTAAGGCAAGTGTTCACAAGTATCAGACAAGAACATTGGAAGTGCATATAAAAAGAGATTGTTGCGGAAATTTTGGAGTGCTCTAGTTTACCATACATGGAGAGCTCGAAATTGAAAGTTATTTAGAGGATTAAATGTACATACAGAGATGGTGGTGACTCAGATCAAGAAAGAACTAGTAAATAGACTAACTTTACCTTACCTGTATAAGACGTTACATAGATGTAAAGGACTCGTGCAAAGATTACAAATGTAATTAGTTGCTTTCTTTGATTCTGGAGGCCTAAGATTAGGTGCTCTTTAGTTTGTAAAAATGCTCTTTGGTTATCAATGGTAATGTTTACAGTGTTACCAAAAAAACTTAGCCATTTCTTTTCATGCCGTACAATTGGTGTCGACTTTGCAATTGTCAATTAATAAATTTTGAAGGTATTTGATTCTCTACCATTGACATCCATTAAAAATCTCCAAAGCTTAGAATTCGAATTTGGATTTTCAAAAACTATTGTTTGTTTGGATTGAGAGTTGTTGCAAACAATTGAAAATAATCTTTGGAATTTATATCTCAATTTTGAGGGTGTTTGGTGAAGATTAGACTTGATTTTGGCTGAATTTCAGATTAAAACTCGAAGAAGAAGAAGAAGAAGAAGAAGAAGAAGAAGAAGAAGAACACTTGACATACAATATACTTACGAAATTGTAATAAAGTTGTATGTACATTGTATTTAAGTTGTATTCTGTTGTAATTATATATATTTTCATTTATATATTGTATGAATGTTGAAAAATAGTCGTATAATATATGAATCGTTGTATGAAAGTTGTATTTATATTATAAATACTATCTTTTTACATAAAGTTGTTGATATGTATCAAAATTATTTTAATAGAGGAAGTTTTGACTGGAATTTCAGAGAGGAAGAAAAACACATCACTTATAAATTATATACAAATCATATGCAAAATACATTCAAAATACATATTGTATAAAATTTGTATAAAAATTGTATTTAAGTTGTATGATGTTGTAGTTATATTTAACTGGGTAGAAATAATGTATGAAAATTATAGATAAGTTGTATTATATAATTAGTTGTATGAAATTTTTTTTTTTACTATGTATGTTGTCGATATTCAAATTTGCATTAAATTTGTACAAAATTTGTTTTTAATTGGTATGGTCATGTACCGTACATTGTTCTTTTCTCAATTGATTTACTAAGGAAAGAAAATTAGAGAATGAATTCTAAATGGACTCATGTGCACTGATTCATATTTGTTTGAACGGAAAAACTTGAATATTGATGGGAACTGAATTATTTGGGTGGAGAAATTTTGAGTTTCACATTAAAAGCGCCATCGTCGCACTTCGGAGAAACTGAGTTTTATGTGAGATTTGAATATTGTGTGAGAAATTAACTGGGTAGCATAGATTCTTGTTATGTCATTTGGGACATGCCTGCAAAATTTGGTGTCATTTGGAGTTGATTTGATATGGTTTGGATGCTTGGTTGTGATTCTAGAAGTTCTTGAAGTTCATGGTGATTTTAATGTGTTTGTCATCCGATTCGTGGTTCTAGAGATTATTTTGGTGTTTCGATTGCGCGAGCGAGTTCGTGTTATGTTTTCAGAATTGTGTGGATGTTTGGTATAGAGCCCCAAGGGCTTGGATGAGTTTCGTACGCATTTCGGAGTGTTGGAAGAAGGTTCACCTATATTGGTGTCTCTGTTCTCACATTTGCGATGTTTCATCGCATTTGCGAGATCATTCTCGCTTTTATGAAGATGGGCTGGGGAAAGGGAGTTTTCAATTGTGAACTATTTCATCGCATTTGCGACACAAATTGTCGCTTTTGCAAAAACTCTGAACTCGCGTTTGTGGGTCTTGTGTCGCATTTGCGACCTTGACAAAGCCAGTGAGCCTTCGCTTTTGCAACATCGGAGGCTGGTATTGAGATTTCCATTTCAGTTCTTAGCTTCATTTTATCATATTTTGAACCCTAGGTCCGAGAGTGGGCGATTTTGAGAGACGATTTTCATATTAAATCATTAGGTAAGTGCCTCTAATTAATTTTCAATTATATTTTGTGATTGTACCTTGATTTAACATCAAATTCATGAGAATCCAAAGGAAAATTATAATATCTTTCAAAACTGTACAATGATGATTTGAAGGATGAATTGGTATCAAAATTTGATAATTTTGGTATGGTTGAACTCGTATCGGAATGTGTGTTCGGGTTTTATAATTTTTATCGGATTTCAAGGTGCGGGCCCCGGGAGTTGACTTTTGTTGACTTTTTGCAAATAGTATAAAGATCTTAGCTTTGTTAATTGAAATTATTTCCTCTTGTATTATTTGATGTATTTAAGTCATCTTTGGATAGATTGAGCCGAGCGGTGGTGGATTGGTAAAGGAAAAGCTAAATTGAGTATTGAGTTGGACGAATTGAGGTAAGTTTTTTGTCTAACTTTGTGTGGGGGAACCTACCACTTAGGAATTGAGTCGATTGTGCTATCTTGTTATGTGGAAGCAGTGTACACAAGATGACGAGTGGGTACACAGTCTATGTGGTATTGACCGGTTTAGATTGTCTAGTCTCTTCCCATGCCTTTGATTAAATTGTCATAACAACATGTGGTATCTCATTTTTATGCTACTCTTACATACTCTATATGATGTTGTTAGCACTTATTTACCTCTTACTTGCTATTTGGCCCTTATATGCCTTGGTTGAAGTTATTGCCTTCCTTATTGTCTTGCTACCTCTTAATTGTTGAGTCCCTATATGAATCTGTGCATATCTGCTACATGTCCAAATTGTTGTAATTGCATGCTTAATTATCACATGCCTTACATGTCTTGTCATTTTTGTAAAGGTTGTTGTATTCCTTTGATTGTTACGTGGTTACTTTGTTGCCGTGTGCCC
The DNA here is from genome assembly GCF_001879085.1 of Nicotiana attenuata. Taxonomy (NCBI): domain Eukaryota; kingdom Viridiplantae; phylum Streptophyta; class Magnoliopsida; order Solanales; family Solanaceae; genus Nicotiana; species Nicotiana attenuata. The sequence goes on along the minus strand of NW_017670252.1, from coordinate 1,635,728 downwards.
ATATCCTTGGTTGTAGAAACTCTTCTAAATTGAGTTACTAAATTGTTGCTGTAGATTAAAATTATTGTACGAGGGATCGGGTTGCACGTCGCAACAGGTGAAATAAGGGAGGTGGTGAAATAAGGGAGGATAATTATATTATGATATTGTGATTGTACGGTGGGATCGGGTTTCACGCCGCAACAAGTGAAATAAGGGTGAATTGTTATGGTGAAATATGGGTGAATTATGATATTGATATTATATGGTGGGATCGGGTTGCACGCCACAACATATTATGTTTATAGTTATGATATTGATGTTGTACAGTGGGATCGGGTTGCACATCGCAACATGTGATATGGTGGAATAAGGGTGAATTATCATATTGATATTATATGGTGAGATCGGGTTGCACGCCGCAACATATTTCTGTATTTTGTATCCCCTGTTTTACTGTATTGGCTTCAATTCCTTCGTACGAGATTCTGAGAATTTGTATTTCCGATTTTCACTGTCACGACCCAAACCGATGTACTCAACCGAGTACCAACGTAACGTATCTTCCATATCATTCTATTATAGGTAAATGAACTGGAGTAAATCATGAGGGAATACAAACTTATACATATGAAGTACGACCTATAAGACCAAAATAGCCACTCGTGTACTGAACATGGGCCGACAAGGCCATAAAATCTTTTACGTACATGACATCTGTCTACAAGCCTCTAAGAATACATAAATTTCATAAAGGTCGGAACAGAGTCCCGCCATACCAAACAATACACGTCTAAATCATACTAACCAATCAAGCAACTCCGAAGCAAATAGAGTGCACCAACATCTTCCGCTTAGCTGATAGCCTACTTGGAGGGCTCTCGACCTGTCTATCAGGACCTGCGGGCATGAAACGCAGCGTCCCCAAGCAAAAAGGGATGTCAGTACGAATAATGTACCGAGTATGTCAGGTACATAAATAAGTACATAACAGACATGGAAGAAACATAGAGTAAATGACTCAACCTGTAAGTCTGGATAACTCTGTAAATCATGAAATACTTATAGTGTCATGCATATGCGTATGAATGTCATGTCGTGCATAGGTACATGTATTCATAACATCATCAAGCCTCTGAGGGCATCCCATCATATCATTTCGGCCACTGTGGGCAAAATCATCAACGTATACCAGCTGATCAGGTGGTGGTGCGTATATAACGCCATAACCTTTCCCATATCCCATATACATATATATGCATACATATATATATATATGCGTATATAATGCCATTTGGTCATGGTTAAATGTACATGAATGCAATGCATGAAAAGTACGTTAATAAAACCTTTCGGAATGTCATAAGACCATCTTGCCTTTGAGTAATATCATAAAGTAAACTCTTTTCAACTTTCGTATTTTTCTGAGACCCATGAACAGATGATAGAGTATTATGACACATGGAAATTCAAGAACATAGATATCTCTAGTGCTTCTATGAATAGAGTCATTTATGGAATTTGTGCATTTGCTCGTTTCGTTTGTGTCGTATAGATCATGCCAAAAGAAAGAAGGATAGCCTTAACATACCTTGTATATGTACTGCCCAACCTCAAGCTATGCAAATGTCACAACTCCTTAGTCTACAATAATAGAAATGACACTATCGTTATCGTTTAAGCGTCATAACTATTATGTATCGATCACAACCTATTTTACGATGAAACGGACAGTACCTCCCCTATATATATGACTTCACACAAGTAAAAACAATCACCAAACAGCCCAACATACCCTATCACTTCATACACAACACGACAACCATAATAGTGTCAAACAATCCGAAAATATTACGACGAACGACCAGCAACCAAACCTGCCATTATGTGGTTTTTCTCCACACCCTTCCTCCTCTAAACTCCATAAAAACAGTAGCAAAAAAGACAACCCAATAGCAACACGAAATAGCCCACAAAACTGTAATGACTCGACCGATCGTTTTGAGCTTTTACACTTGGCTCGTCAGTTCTCGGGCATGACCTGCCCCGTATGATGTATTAAGACTCATGTAAATTGTTGGTTTTGGTTTTCAGGGTGATTGGAATGAATTTGGAAGAACAGTTTTCAGTTTGAAGCTAGAAATTTGAAAGGTTTGACCAAGATGTGACTTGTTCGTATATGATGTCAGATCAGAATTTTTATGATTTGGTTAGCTCCGTTAGGTGATTTGGGACTTAGGAGAGTGATCAAAATGCATTTTGGAAGTCCGTGGAAGGTTCATGCTTGAATTGGCGAACTTAAGATTTCGGCATTTTCCGGTTGATAGGTGAGATTTTGATAAAGAGGTTGGAATGAAATTCCGGAAGTTGCAGTAGTTCCGTTGTCTCATTTGGGATGTGTGTGCAAAATTTTAGGTCATTCGGACGTGGTTTGGTTGTGTTTTTGATCAAAAGCATAATTTGGAAGATTTTGGAATTCTTAGGCTTGAATTCGATGCAAATTTGATGTTTTAATGTTGTTTTGAGCATTCCGAAGGTTGGAACGAGTTTGAATGATGTTATGGGATATGTTGGCATGTTTGGTTGAGGTCTTGAGGGCCTCGGGTGAGTTTTGGGTGGTCAATCGGACCATTTCAGGAAGTTTGGAATTGCAGAATCTGCTGTTCAGTGTTGCAGACTTTAGACCTTCGCGTTCGCGAGAGGGGAGCTGCGATCGCAAAGGGTTAGCTGGAGAAGGCTGAGAATTTGGCCTTCGCGTTCGCGAGAAGGTCTTCGCGTTCGCGAAGGGCTGGGAAGTTATGCATCGCGTTCGCGAGGTATGTTCCGCGTTCGCGTAGAGGAAGAGTGGTCAGCTGGGTCTGAGGCATTTTTTATTCACCGCGTTCGCGGTTGGGGTAACGCGATCGCGAAGGCCTATCCGAGTAAAGCATCGCGTTCGGGGTGGGTTGGTCGCGATCGCGAAAGAGGAAATTTGGTCAAAGTAATTTTTGTGCTTCGCGAACGCGAGGATTTGACCGCGTTCGCAAAGAAGGTTTTTGATGCCCGGGCAGAATGATTAGATAGCCATTATCCGCTATTTTGAAGCTATCTTTCACCATTTTTGGAGCTTTTTGAGAGGATTTGAAGAGGGATTGAAGACATAACACCTGGAGGTAAGATTTGTGAACTCAAAACTCGACCCTATGTTGATTCTTACTTGTTTAATCATGAAATATGTGGAAATTAAAGCCTAAAAATTGGGAAGTTAGGGCCTGACTTTGGAGAGTGTAAATTGGGAATTTGAAGGGGAAATTGAGGTCCTATTTTGATGTTCTTGGTATGTATAGACTCGTGTGAGGACGAGGTTTCTAATTATGTAACTTTTGTCAGATTCCGAGACGTGGGACCGGTGGCTGGGTTTGAGCAATTTCTGGATTCTTGATGTGAATTGGATATTTTCGAGTGGGCTTCGTTCCCTTAGCATATTTTAATGATCATGTTCTGATTGTGGCTAGATTTGGAGCATCTGGAGGTTGATTCGCGCGGGCAAGGTATCGCGGGCCAGAGTTTGGACCGGATCGAGGTGAGTAATGATTGTAAATGATGTTCTGAGGGTTTGAAACCCCGGATTGCACATCGTAGTGCTATGTTGAGGTGAGACACACGCTTGATGACGAGCGTGGGGTCGTACACTATTGAGGATTATGACTTGGTCCATCCCGATTGATGATTTTCCGCGTATTGGATTGAAAACTATTTGCTATCATCATTATTTGGGCTGAACGCCATATTTGGGCCTAGTGCCAACTGTTTGAACCCTTCGGGGCTTTTCATTGATATTTCCTCACTGTTTTGACTTACTACTTGAACTCAGTCATGTTATTTTCCACTGTTTTACTACTCAGCCATTTTTACTCAGTTTTGAGACTTAAATGATATTTTAAATGATGTTTGGGCTGAGAAACACTATTTTACTATTGCCCGAGGGGCCTGTGAGGATTTTTGACTGAGTAAGGCCGAGGGCCTATGTTGTGAGGAAACACTGATATTGATTTGAGGCCGAGGGCCTAAGATATGTACTCCACGAGGTGGCTTGATTGATATGAGGCCGAGGGCCTAGATTTGATGCCACGAGATGGCTTGTTATTGTACTTGGGCCGTAAGGGGCCCCTCCAAGAGTCTGCACACCCCCAGTGAGCGCGGGTACCCATTGTGATGTGAGATATAGCCCGAGGGGCTGGTATTGTTCTATTTGATTGCCCGAGGGGCTGATATTGTTCCATGTGATTGCCCGAGGGGCTGGTACTGTTCTGAGATATTGCCCGAGGGGCAGATTTGTTGACATTGTGCCCGAGGGGCGAACCTTATATACTTATCTTTCTTATTTGCCTGTCATTTACCTGTTTAATTGTGTATTTGTGCCCGAGGGGCAGATTTCTGTGCTTATCTGCACTAGTTGTTCTACATTCATTTGCGTAACTGTTGAAAAAGTCATTTTCAAAGAAGTTCAAACTGAGCAATGATGTTTTAAGGGATTTTATAGCTTCACTGCTTTCTTACTGGTTTTAGTTATGATTATTACTCACTGAGTTGGAGTACTCACTTTACTCCCTGCACCTTGTGTGCAGATTCAGGTATTTTTCTGGATAGCAGGTATTGGTTGATCGAAGGCAGAGTCATCAGAGTTTGGCAAGGTAGCTGCCGGCGTTCGCAGCACTGCTTTTCTCCCTCTTTATACTACTAGACTTTACTTAGTACATTTCAGACTTTGTCAGTTGTATTTGGACCTTAGTAGATGCTCATGACTAGTGACACCCCAGTATCGGGCTGAGTTGGGTTGTATTTCGCGAATTGTTTTGTATTGTCATTGTGTAAGGCCTCGTGAAAATTTGTACTCAAAACCTAGTAGCTCGTAGTGCCCAGTTCCGAGTATGTGTTAGGAATGTGTAAAATTCTTCGTGGCTCGCAAGCTCGCCGCTGTTCGGACCCTTTGTACTGATCTAAGCATTTAAAAATCAAGAAGCAAAGTTTTCCAGAAAAGTGCTATTATGCGGTCCAGAATGCGGTCGCAAATCAAGTATGCGGACTGCATTTCAATCACAAAGTGAGTCAGTGTGTTAGTCAAATTTGAGGTCAAAATGCGGTCCATTATGCGATCGCATAACTGATATGCGGACCGCATAGTCGTCGCATAATCGTCTTGAGATTTTGTAAAGGGTAGTTATGCGGTGCATTATGCGACCGCAGAACTGGTATGCGGATTGCATTTCTGCCGCAAACCCAAACAGAATGTCCAGATTTTGGGAGAACTTTTGCGCTCCATTCTGCGGACCGCATTTCCATTTTGCGATCGCAAATGCGATCGCGTACCTGACTCGGGGCTCCTATTTTTCTAAATTTTAAACCCGACCCCTTCTTCAATAAAACACCCCAACCCCTCATTTCAACACATTTTCTGAACAAAACTAGAGAGGGGAAGAGAGAGTTCTTGAGAGAGAAAGTCCTACCTTCATCAATTTGATTCTTCAAAGTCACCCGGGCCGAGAAATTTCAAGTAATTGTCTTCGTCTTCGTTCTTGCAGGTAAAATCCCCAACCCTTTTTCATTGGTTTTCAGATTTAAACAAAAAGGGGGATTCTCATGCATTGATTCTTGAAAAACATAAGTTGAACCATACATGCATGTTCTTTAATACCTACAATCTAGTAAAAAGAATTAGATAGGAGTATAGACTTGCAAAAGCAGCGGTTGATAACCTAAATAAGTTCGGGTAGTAATTGTGAACTTCAATTCTAAGATATATGTGTTAACTTGTGAACTAGATTGACGGTGCTAGGCAGTTGGTGAATTGAAAGTAGGAATTAAAAAGGAGATTCGACTCCAGGTATGTATGGCTAACTTTGACCTTTGTAAAGTCACCTTGTTTGGTATATAAGTATTTGGTATGTGATACCTATATGGGCTATTTGTGAATTCTTGTGATTGATATGCCTTGAACGTTGTTGGTTAAGTCTCCCGATATAATGGTGTAAGTAAATGGCAACAAACCAAGTGTGTGTGTGTGTGTGTGAATATGTTTATGTGGTAAAAGATGTGTAACAAATGATGGAAAGAAATCGTGATAGATGCAATTGGAACAACTGTGGTAATATCTGTGACTTGTCGTGGGCAATTATCGTTGTGACTTAAATTGTATGCGGGCTGTAGTATATGATGGAAATGGTATTGATGGTTATGAAAATTCTTTATGATTTGTTGTTGTTGTCGTGTGAATGTAATTTGTTGTTGTTGTTGTGTGAAATGTGATTGTTCGGTGGGATCGGGTTGCGAGCCGCAACACGAAGTAATAAGGTGTGGGTTGTGGTGATAAGGGTGGCCGAGGTAATAAGGGTGGAAAAGTGATTGAAATCACTATTGAAATGAACATATGTGAAAGTTGTGAAATTATTGATGTGATGAAATGATGTTGAAAGGGGAAAAGGAGAGATTGTGAAACTTGTTTGACTTTGGTTGTTCTTTTCATGTGCAATTGATCGTTGGTTCTATTACTGTTCGTTACTTGTGTATTGTTTGATTTTACTTGGGGTAAAGTTTGTTCACACATACCAGTACAATTCAAATGTACTGACGTCCCTTTTGTCGGGGGCGCTACATTCGTGTTATGATTGTAGGTGGATCTATAGCAGGTACTCCAGTCCACTGACAGTAGCACTCCTTCACTTCCCGTCAGATGAATTGGTGAGCCCCTTTCCTCTCGGGGCCCTGCGTGGCTCATGCCGCTTTTCTTCCCGGAGTCTTATTTTTAGTATTTGTGTAAGGTATAGACGGAGCCTTGTTACCGGCAAGTATTGTACAACTCTTTTGTATCCTTAGAGGCTCCGTAGACAGGAAATGTGGGTTATGCACGTATGTATTTTGTATATGGGCAGTATAACTTGTAAGCCATGCTAAGTAACCATGTATGTTATGTATAAATTCGTAAAAAGGTGTTTTAATTATAAACGGCTATTCCCTTTGATTAATGAGTAACGAAAACACGGGGAAGCACGTGGGAGAGGAAAGGCACCCAGGTCCGCTCGACTGGGGCTACCCGGTCGAGTGCCGGTCGCGCCCCTCGGTTTTGGGGCGTGACACATTGTTACTTCTGAGTTTAAATCATATTTTAGACGAAATGCTTATTGTTTAATTGCTTAAAAACTGGATTGAAAATGTGTCGGCTGGCCTTGTCTTCACGAGAGGCGCCATCACGACTGGGTCTAGGTTTAGGGTCGTGACAAGTTGGTATCAGAGCCTAGGTTACATAGGTCTCACGAGTCATGAGCAGGTTTAGTAGAGTCTCGCGGATCAGTACGGAGACGTCTGTGCTTATCCTCGGAAGGTTGCATAACCTTTAGGAAAATCTTCATATTCTTGGATTCTTATCGTGCGTCCTTGATTCAGCTTGAAAAGTAACTCCTTGAATTCTTTCCACGCGTTCGTATGCGCCATGAGCGCTCAGTATTAGATGTGCATCGATGGCTTGTGAAATCCTGATCTAGAGGCGAGATGTGATCTCTGTGTGATGATGTTGGGCCATTCTGGAAGACTTGAGACCGGATTTTTACCTATAGCTTGATCACCAAGGTGCTGATTATGTGAGCCGTGTTTTTGGAACTTATATATTCGGTGGTGCCCTATTAGTAGAAGTGGTGGCTGGATAGTTATGTGATGAGTGTGATGTGACTACGAGATGTATTCATATGATTTAGGAACGACGAGAAGGGTCTGCTAGAGGATAGAAGAACTATTAGGTGCTTGATTTCCATCTTGATTTAAGGTATAGCCCCGAGTTATGGGTATGTGAATAATCTTTTCATGTTTCCTAGTTGGGAGTGAAGTGAATTTCATGTCACGGTATGAGTTCAGACTCAGGAAGACTAAGTGACTGCGTAATGTTTATGACGGTGGAAGGTATATGGAAATGTTAGTTGGAGGCAAAGCAGGTGGTTTATCTCCTACGGAGTGTTCTTAAGTTTGTGTGATCCTTACGTTGTCTGTTAGAAGATCCCATTTTCAAGTGAAATATATGTGTTGAAATTTAAATTTGGGGTCGCTTAAGAGAGTGGGTTTAGCTGTTGCTAGAGTGAATGTGAGATTTGCAGAAGATTTAAAGTACTAGATGGTCTGTGTTTCACGAGCTGATGAAGAGTTGAGTTTAATCTCACTATGGTATTATGGCAGCAACAGAGTATATGCATTAGGAGTTATTGTGTGTGTTTCGATCTATGGCTTCGAACCAAGTGGGGGAGTCTGCTATTGAGTTGTTGTTGGTAAGGAATGCTCGGTGTATAGAGCAGGAAGTTGCTTGGTTGCACTGGGATGAGGTTATATTGTGCGGTGTCAGAGTGCTAATGAGGCACGGGTTTGTTCGGTTCATTTGATTGGGCTAATTGTAGTTTGAGTAGAGTGATTGACTCTAGAGAATGATTCTAATGCGTTCAAGATTTTTCATGTAACAAGTGGAAATTTTCGAGTTGTATTTTTGGCTAGAAACTGAGTTTTCATTGGAAGATGTCAAGACTTGTGGTATTCTCTATATTAATTATGGGATCCTATGAATCAGTATCAGGAAGGTAAAGGTAACGGATTTAGATTCGCAGGAAGTCTCTTCAGAGTATGTCATTTTGGACATGGTGCTCTTGGGAATATCTAAGAGAGAATTCAGCGGCTTATGAGCCTTAGGTGGTGTGGTTTTACGTTAAAGTTGTAGGACAAGTTTTAGTTAAGGATCGTGATGTGCTAGCAAGGAAACATATAAATTTGAAGGTAATTCGGAAGGAACTCAGAGGATTAGGACAACTTGGTAGTAGGCTGGATCAACATGGTAATGGATATGATCGGTTCTTGGGTGCTTATGAAGTGGTAGGTTTCCACAGGAGTTTTGTGGCAATGCTCTTGGGTTTTGATGGCTTGTGTAGCTTGGTTGAGTTAGAAGGGGTCAGTCCTGATGGTTCGGTTTTGTGCAAAAGGGGATTCGTAGAGTTCTTGATAATTTCTACCACGGTTAGAGATGTATATCCTCTACTGGCATGTGGAGCATGGGATGTATAGTGATTTTCTCCTAGATGGGATCAAATGGAAAGTTTTTGGTTGGTTGAGTAACATAGTTTGCTTGTGGCTCGAAAGAGATATGAAGTTCTCACGTTATCCTAGGATGGTATGGTATATTCGGTATGTTGTGGAGGATTGAGATTGCGTGTGTAAGGTTGCGGTTCAGTTCTGAAAGGAAGGTCATAAAACTCTGAGGCAGCGGGTAGCTTCAGATAATTAGAGGAATGAGCTTCAGATGATTAGGGAAATGATCCTCAGATGATTAAGAAAATGGTATTGCTAATTGGAGGTAATTTGACGAGGGTATATGTTTCAGAAAAAGGTAATGTGATTAAGTTGATGGTACTTCGGTAGTATTGCGACACTTTCTTGTTAGATTGACTGCTGATATTCGAGTTTGCTTGGGGGCACAGAAGAATGTTAGAATATCTCTCGTGGAATGATTGGGTATTAGAGATGTGGTATGTATTCGGACGGCGGAATTGGGATCAGGTATGGTGATTCGTGTGCTATATGGAGTTGGAGACTGAGAGTTCTCATATTCAGGCTATGTTGTGGTTGCGGGTTGTGTGTATCGGCACTGTGTGGTGACTATCGGGGTTTGGAGACACGAGGGGATCTTTGCTGCTTGGTACGTTGGATTTTGGATGTGATATTGGGTATGGACTGGTTGTCTCAGTGTTGTGTCATTCCGAGCTATTGCGCTAAGGCGGCGATGTTGGTTATGCCGGGGATGCCACGGATAAAGTGGCGAGGTTCGACGGATTATGTTCTTAGTAGGGTGGTGTTACATTTCGAAGACCCAGCGGATGGCTGGGAAGGATTGTTTTTCTTATTCGGGCTTTCGTGATGGATGTCAGTGTGGAGACTCCTACCATTGATTCAGTTCCGGTGGTGAGGGACTTTTCGGATGTGTTCTTGTGACCGGGCACCGTATCGTATGGCACCGGCAGAGTTAAAGGAGTTGAAGGAGCAGCTTTAGGATTTCCTTGATAAGGAGTTCGTTGGCAGGCCAATGTGGATGCATGTTCTAACTCGAGTCGACTTGGTTGGCTCCGAATTGTATTGTTGAGGGATGTGTTGGTTCGATTGATATTGAGCTTATTAGTAATCTGGGGAGATCTATGAGTTACCTTTTCTGTGTTGCGAGGTGTTATGGTTTGTTGATTATAGGCACATATGGTGCGGTTCTATTGAGGTTTCATAGTGGAAGTCGAGCGGGAAGAGTATTGGATATTTCTCGGTGGATGGCATATCGGTTATGTCCTTTTGGGTTGTGTAGTGTTATGTATTTGCTTCGCCGTGGTTATGATGATCTGCTTTGGTTCTAGACATCAATTGCGCGTGGTCGTCAATTTCGAGCAGAGCGACTTAAGGTGTTTCATGTGGACCAGTGTTTGGATAGGGTCGCGTATTGTAGCAAAGTTATGTGGAGGTATGACCTTGCGGGTTGGATTTATGTGTTCTGTTTCTATGATGTGAGACGGGTTCTCAGCCTCGTGTTGTGGTGGTACTGGTGAGCTTGCGGTACAACTCTTTCATTTGAGTCACTTCCATGATTTGAGTATGTTCGGAGTGTTCTTATTGGTGCGCGGATTGCGCAAGTTGCGACTTTAGTCTGCATTAAGGTGTCATGTCACCAGAGTGGTTGTGTTGGATTAGATGAGATCGTTGGGATCTTTAATGAATACGAACGAATTCGATTTCAGCATGTTGGAAGGATAAATATCGAGGTTCGGCTCAGAAATTTGCTATGGTCTTGGCCAAAGGAGAAGTGGCTTCATGAATGGTTGATCTAAGAAATGGCTATGGCTTACTGTGTGTTTTATTTATCATTGGCAGTATATGAAAGTGTTGGAATGAGACTTTAGTGGATAAGAGGTTTCTATCGATATTCGGTTGTTGTGTGCGGCTGTTATGATTAGGAGTTATCGCTGCAAGCGTTTGGGTTATGTGGTATATCATGAAATTGCACCTGAGGTTGCAAGTATGGGTTGTTACAGCTTGTTCGGGCTTAGTCACAGTATAAATGTGGGATTCTGATCGTATTGAAGCTTTCAGAAGTGGAAATGTGGTTCTATGGTTTATGGGCTAGATTGGACTGCGAAATTTCAAATTCTATGTGTTATCGGACCTATATGTGATAGGGTAACGTGGGATCACTCCCGGGTATATGCATGCTAAGGCTATTCAGCGATTGGTTGGCTCTGGCAACAACTCTGGGCACGTTTGCGGACGAACGTATGTTTAAGTGGGGGAGGATGTAACGACCCGACCGGTCATTTTGAGCTTTTGCACCTGGCTCGTCAGTTCTCGGGCATGACCTACCCCGTATGATGTATTAAGACTCATGTAAATTGTTGGTTTTGGTTTTCAGGGTAATTGGAATGAATTTGGAAGAACAGTTCTCAGTTTGAAGCTAGAAATTTGAAAGGTTTGACCAAGAGTGACTTGTTCGTATATGATCTCGGATCGGAATTTTTATGATTTGTTTAGCTCCGTTAGGTGATTTGGGACTTAGGAGAGTGATCAGAATGCATTTTGGAAGTCCGTGGAAGGTTCATGCTTGAATTGGCGAAATTAAGATTTCGGCGCTTTCCGATTGATAGGTGAGATTTTGATATAGAGGTTGGAATGAAATTCCGGAAGTTGCAGTAGTTCCATTGTGTCATTTGGGATGTGTGTGCAAAATTTCAGGTCATTCGGACGTGGCTTGGTTGGGTTTTTGATCAAAAGCGTAATTCGGAAGATTCTGGAATTTTAGGCTTGAATTCGATGCAAATTTGATGTTTTAATGTTTTTTGAGCGTTCCGAAGGTTGGAACAAGTTTGAATGATGATATGGCATATGTTGTCATGTTTGGTTGAGGTCCCGAGGGCCTCGGGGGAGTTTCGGGTGGTCAATCGGACCATTTCAGGAAGTTTGGAATTGCAGAAATCTGCTGTTCAGTGTTGCAGACTTTAGACCTTCGCGTTCGCGAGAGGGGAGCCGCGATCGCGAAGGGTTAGCTGGAGAAGGCTGAGAATTTGGCCTTTGCGTTCGCGAGAAGGTCTTCGCGTTCGCGAAGGGCTGGGAAGTTATGCATCGCGTTCGCGAGGTATGTTTCGCATTCGCGTAGAGGAAGAGTGGTTAGCTGGGTTTGAGGCATTTTTTATTCACCGCGTTCGCGGTTGGGGTAATGCGATCGCGAAGGCCTGTCCGAGTAAAGCATCGCGTTCGCGGTGGGTTGGTCGCGATTGTGAAAGAGGAAATTTGGTCAAAGTAATTTTTGTGCTTCGCGAACGCAAGGATTTGACCGCGTTCGCGAAGAAGGTTTTTGATGCCTGGGCAGAATGTTTAAGTAGCCATTATCCGCGATTTTGAAGCTATCTTTCACCATTTTTGGGCGATTTTGGAGCTTTTTAAGAGGATTTGAAGAGGGATTCAAGACATAACTCCTGGAGGTAAGATTTGTGAACTCAAAACTTGATCCTATGTTGATTCTTACTTGTTTAATCATGAAATATGTGGAAATTAAAGCCAAAAAATTGGGAAGTTAGGGCTTGACTTTGGAGAGTGTAAATTGGGAATTTGAAGGGGCAATTGAGGTCCGATTTTGATGTTCTTGGTATGTATAGACTCGTGTGAGGACGAGGTTTCCAATTATGTAACTTTTGCCAGATTCTGAGACGTGGGCTCGGGGGCCGGGTTTGAGCAATTTCGGGATTCTTGATGTGAATTGGATATTTTCGAGTGGGCTTCGTTCCCTTAGCATATTTTAATGATCATGTTCTGATTGTGGCTAGATTTGGAGCATCTAGAGGTCGATTCGTGCGGGTAAGGTATCGCGGGCTAGAGTTTGGACCGGATCGAGGTGAGTAATAATTGTAAATGATGTTCTGAGGGTTTGAAACCCCGAATTGCACATCGTAGTGCTATGTTGAGGTGAGACACACGCTTGATGACGAGCGTGGGGTCGTACGCTATTGAGGATTGTGACTTGGTCCGTCCCGATTGATGATTTAACCGCGTATTTGATTGAAAACTATTTGCTATCATCATTATTTGGGCTGAACGCCATATTTGGGCCTAGTGCCAACTATTTGAACCCTTCGGGGCTTTTCGTTGATATTTCCTCACTGTTTTGACTTACTACTTGAACTCAGTCATGTTATTTTCCACTGTTTTACTAATCAGCCATTTTTACACAGTTTTGAGACTTAAATGATATTTTAAATGATGTTTGGGCTGAGAAACACAGTTTTACTATTGCCCGAGGGGCTTGTGAGGATTTTTGACTGAGTAAGGCCGATGGCCTATGTTGTTAGGAAACACTGATACTGATTTGAGGCCGAGGGCCTGAGATATTTACGCCACGAGGTGGCTTGATTGATATGAGGCCGAGGGCCTAGATTTGATGCCACGAGATGGCTTGTTATTGTGCTTGGGCCGTAAGGGGCCCCTCCAGGAGTCTGCACACCTCTAGTGAGCGCGGGTACCCATTGTGATATGAAATATAGCCCGAGGGGCTGGTATTGTTCTATGTGATTGCCCGAGGGGCTGATATTGTTCCATGTGATTGCTTGAGGGGCTGGTACTGTTCTGAGATATTGCCTGAGGGGCGAACCTTATATGCTTATCTTTCTTATTTGCCTATCATTTACCTGTTTAATTGTGTATTTGTGCCCGAGGGGCAGATTTCTGTGCTTATCTGCACTAGTTGTTCTGCATTCATTTGCGTATCTATTGAAAAAGTCATTTTCAAAGAAGTTCAAACTGAGCAATGATGTTTTAAGGGATTTTACAGCTTCACTACTTTCTTACTGGTTTTGGTTATGATTATTACTCACTGAGTCGGAGTACTCACTTTACTCCCTGCACCTTGTGTGCAGATTCAGGTATTTTTCTGGACCCGGTAGCGGGTATTGGTTGATCGGAGGTAGAGTCATCAGAGTTTAGCAAGGTAGCTGCCGGCGTTCGCAGCACTGCTTTTCTCCCTCTTTATACTACTAGACTGTACTTAGTACATTTCAGACTTTGTGTGTTGTATTTGGACCTTAGTAGATGCTCATGACTAGTGACACCTTGGTATCGGGCTGAGTTGGGTTGTGTCCGCGAATTTTTTTGTATTGTCATTGTTACTTCTGAGTTTATATCATGTTTTAGACGAAATGTTATTGTTTAATTGCTTAAAAGCTGGATTGAAAATGTGTCGGCAGGCCTTGTCTTCACGAGAGGCGCCATCACGACCAAGTCTGGGTTTAGGGTCGTGACAAAAACAGTCCCACAAGTTTAGCAACTCAAAATTAATTTTTCAGTTTACTTAAACACGTTTCGACTTGTCTTTTCATTCAAATTGAGAAACACAACCAAAAGTACATAATACCTCTTATCCAATAAACCAGCCATGAATTCAAATTAAAATAAGTTCACAACCAGCCAACCATGACACAAGAACAAACAACATTCCTCTTTCGAAACTCGCTAGGTCTATTCTTTACGATCGAGTTACAACTCGCAAACACATAGATAATGGATGGAGAAGCATAACCTAACCTTGTACTGAGTATAACCCACGAAACGTGGTCCTTCTTCATCAAAAATCAGTTTCTCAACGCGGCTACAAAAAGGAGAAAGAGAAACTAGCAAGCTGTCCGAACTTTTCAGCACTATAATCACGTCGTAACACCCGAAATACCCTAGGGTTTGTGTGGGATTTTTGGGGAGGATTTGTAGGGGTTCAATTTGGTTTTCAAGGTCTGAAAGATGAGTGAAATAAATCAGTTGATAATCCGTTAAAAGTACCCTCTTGGCCGACTTTGGGGTTTTTAATTGAGTCCTCTCATTTTGGCAAGTAGGTGATGCACCTACTTGTCACCTACCAATCTGCGCAGTCTTGCGAAAATGCGCATATCTCTATACTCCGAGATCGTATTGAAAAATGGCTTAATGCATTGGAAACTAGACTCATAGATCTTCAATTTGATATGTAGATCATCCCTTGATTCCAACGACTATCACACGACTAAAATAACTCATAAATTAACCTCCTTATCATGTTAATCACCCTAGTCTCACCCCAAAAGTATATGTTATAACATTCTAAACTTGTCGACTTTCGACGAAACTTATTTTCTTCAATTCGTTTAGCGTCTAAGCTTTCCGACCCTTTTGGTACTTGTTATTCATGATCTTAAGTATTTGTAACCTCCAGAATAACATGATGAACTTATGTTATGTACTTTAAAAAATGATCTCATTTTCGAGCTTACATCAATTGTCTTACGATGTACTCTCACGTACGAAAACATGGGATGTAACATTCACTGTCTTATGAGGATTGAGATATTGTCATTGACTTACTGCCTTGCCGTAATTTCCTGAGCTCTTTTCCTAGTACTATTATTCTGGTAAATTAATTTTCAAGGTGATTTTACTACGTTGAGTCATTACCTCCTGTTGTGTTGAGTTGTTAGTAATATAGTGATTTAAAATAAGAAATAGTAAATATCGAAATATACAGCGAGTTTTAACTTAAAAGTCACACAAGGTAGCATGATAATAAGAAATTGTGCTAAGTTTGAACTCGCTGTATATACCCTCGATTGGTTGAGTTGACATCGTTTTCTCTACTTGAACTCATTTATACTTCATCTGTACCCCGACTATGTTGTTGTTTAATCACTTGGTTATTTCGCGTTGCCATTCGTGTTTTCCCCTTATCATTACTACTGTTGTATTTGATTTCTTTTTGCTATTGGCGTTACTTTGATATCCCTATCTTGTTAGCTTTATGTCATATCCTGCACAGGTTTATATGTTCGGTAGTTGTCTTGACCTGGCCTCGTCACTACTCTACTGAGGTTAGGTTTGATACTTACTGGGTACCACCATGGTGTACTCATGCTACGCTTCTGCACATCTTTTTGTGCAGAACTAGGTACTTCGGATCGAGTTGGTTTTGAGACTTATTCTTGGTATGGCTGGAGACTTCAAGGTACACCTGCTGGGCGTCGCAGGCTCCAAAGTCACCTTCTATTGTATTTATTTTGTTGTTTCCTTTTATTCCGAAATAGTGATGTATTCATTATGTATAATTATTCCTAGAAAGGCTTATGACTTGTACTACCGGTTTTGGGGGTATTGTAACATGTTGATACTATTACTTTATTAAGAATTTTTTTGGTCATGCTTGATAGCTGTTATCAGAACCTGTTATTATTTTGGTATGTGTTAGGCTTACCTAGTTTTAGAGTCTAGGTGCCATCATGACTCTTTCAGAGGAATTTTGGGTCGTGACACCTTCAAAGAGTTCAATATCAAAATTAATTTGTGAGTGGTTCAGGCATTTGGCCAAAGTTTATCGTTCCGAGTCTCATAACCCACTTGATGTTCAAGCCAATATTTCCAATCACTCAAACTATTCCAACAACTCAGCACGATCTAGAATTGTATACTTCGGGCCTACAATTTTCCGATGACGGGAGCTGCTATTGCCATCATCAGATACTCAAATGTGGTTAACACCATTGTTCCCTTCAGTTATGCCTTTTTCCAAGCAAATAATCCCCTAATTTAAGGCACTAATAATGGATTGAGAATCTTTTAAGGTTGAATGTATATAATTTGTAACTAATCCTTATTTAGGGCGGGTAATATACATGTTTACCTTGAAAATGGTAATGACAATTTGATTTAAATTTGTGGTTCTAAAAATACATGATTTATTTTTATGCTAGTTGTTAGGCAATGGGTGCTAAGTGTGAGACTGGAAAATAAGATAAGAACTCCAAAAAACCGTATGTTTAAGCAAACCGAACGGCTGAGAATCGGGGCCTCAAGCCTGGTTATACGAGGCCTCGAGGTCGAGCTCGATGCTAAGATATGCACAACCGGTAGAGGACTAACAGCTTTAAGAGCTTTGATGAAGGCTCCTTATGATCAATGATGAACAATAAATGAACAACAATTAATAGAACACAATAAATGTAAGCAATAAATAGAATCAAGCGAGAATGTTTTTAAGTTAAAGAGCAGAGAATATTCTTGTATTCAATGTTTTGTGTTGTAATGTATATTTTGTATCTTACAAAATGACAAGGGTCCCCTTAATATGTGAGGGGGAATACCAACATAATACAGATGCATTTATTACAAAGATATAAGGCTGGTACAGCTATTAAATGCCACTGTGCGGGCTTGTACTAGCCTAATAGGCTTGGCCAGCTTTAACCAAGTGCCTAGGGAACTCCCCATCTCTCTACCGTAGATATCAATCTGTGCTGCCTCAGAGTTGAGCGTTTGGAAATCCTTCGAGGTTACATCTCGAGCCTCGCCTCGAGCCATAGCAGGCGTATCTATGGAGCATCGTAATGGCCACAAAATTAGCTCCTCTGATTTCACCGTATACATATAGTCCCCGCGTTTCCTAGAATAAAAATGATAGGAAATGATTTCGAACTCTTGCTTCTTTGATTCTATTGCCATGACGTCAGTCTATTAGAGCATTAAATTCCATGACTCAAAAGCCACACAAGGGTCGTCGTCAACACGACTATCGAGAAACTCACGAACCGCTATTGGTGCGGCGTTTCCGCTGCCTATATGGCTTCTATAAATACCCCTGCCGTTCAATGGTTTACACTTTTATAATATAATTTTTTAGAGCTATGTTCACCCTCTCTTACATTCTTCTCCTTTTCGCTCTTGGTTCCTCACTTCTTTTCTCAGAAACCCTCTCTACTATCACGACCAGAACCTCTAAAACAGTGCCTCGAAAAGAGGGTGCTGCTTCTTCATCTCGACCATCTAAGGACAAACCCAAAGTGGCCCGAACTATTGAACAATGTAACCCCACTGAGTTAGACACTGTGCTTGATTTTTTTATAGAGAATTCCTCATCAAAGCCGGGCCTATGCGAGCACGTGTCCCAGTATATTAGTGTCGTGACTAATATTGGTAAAGTGAAGGAAGACTGTCGATGGGAGAAGACAGTGCTAGTCGAGATTCCCAGATCTAGTGAAAGCATAATAGACCATAAGGCTGGCTTTCTTCATGTATATACATACCCATTCACTCTGGGTCCCGTCGACTCTTCAGACCCTTCTTCCCCGGCGATAGATCCGGTTATTCTCGACTTCTATCACAAGTATGAGGTGATGCTTGGCCAAATCTACCCATATTTTTGGAGGATAGTTATATGCTCCATTATTTTTCCAACAAGGTCAAGGGTATGACCTTTACCCTTGACCATTTGATTCGACTATATAGCCTTCGTCTCTTTCAAGGTTTGATCAAGCATCACCCTCAATCATCAAAGCCGTTCTTCTCGAGCATCGATGAGGACAAGGATCGGGGGTGGATGAGCCAGTTTGTCCGAGTGAGGACCTCGGACATTATCTCGGCCGAAAGGATGCCATTCCCGGAGAAGTGAAACACAGAGCGTAAGTGTCTCTCCCTCGAGCATGTTTTGTTTCCCTCTTATATTTTTCTCAAAAAAAGATCTCCCTTTTGATTATGCAGCCGCCGTTTGGTATCCCGACGCAGTCGAGCACCTATCGGGGTGGATTAGGCGGTTGAACTCTTCGTTTCCTTATCTCGAGCATTCCTGGCGCGACTTGGCCAAAACACGGTGACCGAGCAAGAATCACGATAAGCTTTTTATTGCTACCTTTACTATATTTCCATATCCCTTTCGTGTATCTTCCATGTCGGTAAGCTTTGCGCATTATGCTTGTGCAGGCCTTGGTGATGGAGTGTTAATAAGGCCGCCTCTCGACGGCGAGGAAGGGACCTCAAAGCCCGGTAAGGGCAAGAAGAGGAAGAAAGAGGCGACTACTAAGTCTCCCAAGTCAAAGAAACCTAAACCTCGCAGGCCTCGGGCCGATGCCAAGGTCTCGACTTCGGCCATTGCTGCTGGCTCCGAGGATTAAGATGACGACAATGATGAATACTCTTTGGTACAAAGGATGAGATCGGGCACGGATGCTCTACAGGTTGTTGGGCCGAGGGCCACTGAATCGAGAACGCTCGATATGGATCGAGCCTGTGCAGAGGAGTCCCCCGAGGGGGGTGCGGATACCGTCCCCGATCTCCAAACCAGACATGGCACAGTCGATGTTGGGGGACCTGCTGCTGATGATTTCGGAGGGCCTCAGCCCGAAGCTTCTCGGGGGCAAGATGAGACCCTTAGAGAACTTAATGCCCTAGGTGGCCTTTCTTTTGGCCATTCGTACTCACTGGGGGAATTCAAGGACGCACAGGGCCCAAATATCGCCTATACGGGGGCCTCTCACGGAGGGAAAGATGTACTTGAAGACCTCCTCACCGGCGTCGACGAGGATATTGACCTCGATTCTCCTGTTTCTCTCGAGGAGGCGGAGAGGCTTCACCAGCAGGTGATATCTTCGACATACCATTCGTGCCTTAAATCTTTGTGCTCGACTTTCTAACTTTTCTGCGTTGTTGCAGGCTAAGAAGATGTACGATCACGCCTTTCATAGGCTCCAAGATGAGTTTCGTGCTGCGGGAAGGAGCTCGAGGTGCTTACCTCGGCGCAGAAAGAGTCGGAGGCCTCTTTTGCCCGAAAGGAGGAGGAGTTGAGCGGGCTCCGGGCGAGGTTGGAGGGAGCGTGCCAAGAAAAAGCTGGACTCGTTGAGCAGTTAACACTGTATTTACTAACTTGCCCTTTATTGTTATAACTCAATGCTTACCAACTTGCTTTACCTTTGCAGATCGAGCAAAAGGAGGCAGTTGCCAAGGATGCGGAGGTCCTCGAGTTGAGGGGGGCAACATGAGGGCGTGGCCTCAGAGAGGGACCTTCTGCGGACGGAACTGTCGTCGACCTGGGACCTTCTTCAAAGTGCTAAGAAGGAGGTTGCCGCACTACTGGCGGCCAAGTCAGCGGCCTAAGCGGACACTCCTCGTATAAGAAAGATGCCGCCACTACAAATGAACGAGCTCGAGAGATATCAAAGAAGGCCGGGCAGAAGCTAACTCGGGCCATTTCTCACGCTAGTGCCAAGGCAAGGAGGCAAGCTCTCGAGGAGGCAAGCGCTAAAGGCGCCGATCTCTCAGCTTGGAGGAAGAATCGGCATTCTCGGCCACTTCGGATAAGGGTTCTGGAGATGACCCAGAGAGTAGCTGTAACGACCCGACCGGTCATTTTGAGCTTTTGCACTTTGCTCGCCAGTTCTCGGGAATGTCTTGACCCGTGTAGTGTATTATGACTTATGTAACTCGTTGGTTTTGGTTTTCAGGGTGATCAGAATGAATTTGGAGGAACAGTTCTCAGTTTGAAGCTTGAAATTTGAAAGGTTTGACCAAGATTTGACTTGTAAGTATATGATCTTGGATTGGAATTTTTATGATTTGGTTAGCTCCGTTAGGTTATTTGGGACTTAGGAGCGTGATCGGAATGTGTTTTGGAGGTTCGGAGTAGATTTAGGCCTCAATTGGCGAAATTGAGTTTTTGGCGTTTTCCGGTTGATAGGTGAGATTTTAATATAGGGGTCGGAATGGAATTTCGAGAGTTGCAGTATTTCCGTTGTATCATTTGGGATGTGTGTGCAAAATTTCATGTCATTCGGACGTGGTTTGGTTGGGTTTTTGATAAAAAGCGTAATTTGGAAGATTTTGAAATTCTTAGGCTTGAATCCGATGCGAATTTGGTGTTGTGACGTTTTTTTGAGCGTTCCGAAGGTTGGAACAAGTTTGAATGATGTTATGGGATATGTTGGCATGTTTGGTTGAAGTCCCGGTGGCCTCGGGTGAGTTTCGGGTTGTTAAACGGACTATTTCATGCTTTGGAAAAGTTGCAGAATTTTGAGCTTCAGCTGTTCGCCAGAAAATTTCTGATGCGAGGAGTCGAGTTTGGAAGCTCATTTCTTGCAATCTATAAGGAATCAGAAAAATTGCAAAACAAGAAAGCTGAAGCCCTTGCATTCTAGTTTCCAGAAAGTTAAACCATTAATGATTTGGACATTTTATCAGAAAGTTATGATCGATTGAAGATGGCTGGTGGAGCACTTTTGACAGAATTTTCTGATGCATGTAGCCGAGTTTAGAAGCTCATATCTCGGAATATATAAAGAGTTATATGGTGTACAACCTATCAAATGAAAGATCTTTGAGTCTAGTTTCTACATCTTCAAACCGTTTGTCATTTGTATATTTCCACAAGGAGTTATGAGCGTATTAACAGAAAGAGTACAGCAGGGGAAAATGGTAAGAAGATGTACAACCTGCACAGCGCAAGGTACAACTCGATGAAGACTAGGCAGATTGTTTTAAAGACGAGTTTAGCCCAATTCTTTCATTTCTTTCATTTGGTTTGGACGATTTTGGAGAGCTCAAGGAGGGATTTTTACCAAGAAACACTAGGTAAGTGATTTCTTCCTATTTTTGAGTTAAATATGTGATCTTACATGAATTTAGACATGAAAATCAGTAGAAAAAGGTGGAGTTAGGGCTTGAGATTATGAGACCTTCTAGGGATGATTTGAGGGGTCAAACGAACTCCGATTTTTGAGTTCTTTATATGTACGGACTCGTGAGATGTTGAAGAACATTTTGGTATAAGGTTCTTCCAGTTACGGGATGCGGGCCCAGGGGTCGTGTTTTGACTGATTTCGGGTTTTGTGCTTAAAAATTGACATTTTTCAATTGAAATACATTCGTTTAGCATAATTTGATGATAAAAATCTGAACTTGGTAGATTTGGAGCACTCGGAAGTTGGGTCGAGAGGCAAGCGTGTTGCAGAGTAGCTTTTCGGGCTAGTTCGAGGTGAGTAATGATTTTAAATGCTGTTCTGAGGGTATGAAAGCCCGGATTGCACAACGTCGTGCTATATTGAGGTGAAACATATGTTAGATGACGAGCGTGGGGTCGTGACCACTGGGGATTGTGACTTAGTCCATCCCGAATGACTATTTTTCTGTATAATGGGCAGCTAATTGTTTGATATTATTATACTTTAGGCTAAATGCCATATTTGGGCTTCGTGCCAACTGTTTGAACCCTTAGGGTATTGTTAAAGATATTTTCCTCACCTTTTGATTTCATACTTGTGCTCAAACATGCTATATTTTCACTATTTTAAAAACTCAGCTATGTTATTCTGGATTAAACACATTAATTGATATTTTCAAAGCTATTTGAGCTGAGCTTCATATTTTACTGATGCCCGAGGGGCTTATGAGATTCTGACTGAGTAAGGCCGAGGGCCTGTATTGTGAGGATACTTTTGGGTTGGGCTGCACGCCGTAGCAGTGATATACTGATTATGATAATGAGGCTGAGGGCCTGAGATTGTGCGCCACGAGGTGGCTTGGTATTGATATGAGGCCGAGAGCCTGTTTATGATGCCACGAGATGGCTTGATATTGCGCTTGGGCCGTAAGGGTCCCCTCCAAGAGTCTGCACACCTCCAGTGAGCGCGGGTACCCATTGTGATGTGAGATATAGCCCGAGGGGCTGGTATGGTTCTGAGATATAGCCCGAGGGGCTGGTATTGTTCTGAGATATTGCCCGAGGAGCGGATTTGTTGACATTGTGCCCGAGGGGAGAACCTTTATGTACTTATCTTTATTATTTACCTGTCATGTACCTGTTCAATTATGTAATTGTTCTCGAGGGGCGGATCTTCTATGCTTATCTGTTCTAATTGCTTGTATTCAATTGCTTAACTGTTGAAAAGCCATTTTTTGAAGAAGTTTAAACTGAGCTAAGGTGCTTAAGAGATTTCACAGCTTCATTGCTTTCTTACTGCTTTTGTACAGCTTCTATACAACATGTTGATGTACTCTTCGTGATTTCCTATCACTCAGTCTTCATTTATTTTTATTATTCACTGAGTTGGAAGTACTCACTTTACTCCCTGCACCTTGTGTGCAGATTAAGGTATTTCTGAACCCGGTAGCGGTTATTGGTTGCTCAGAGGCAGAGTCCTCGGAGTTTAGCAAGGTAGCTGCCCGACGTTCGCAGCACTGTTTTTCTCCCTCTCGATTTCATTAGACCGTATTTAGTACATTTTTGACTCTAGTTGTATTCGGACCTTAGTAGATGCTCATGACTAGTGACACCCCGGTATCGGGCTGTGTTGGATTTGTTTTCCACAAATTATACTGTTAACTGCTTATTTTTGAGATTTTATCATGTTTAAGACTTAATACTTATTATTTTATTGCTTAAGCTTGAAATGGGAATGTGTCGGCTGGCCTTGTCTTCATGAGAGGCGCCATCATGACTGGGTTTGGGTTTAGGGTCGTGACAAGTTGGTATCAGAGCCTAGGTTACATAGGTCTCACGAGTCATGAGCAGGTTTAGTGGAGTCTCGCGGATCGGTACGGAGACGTCTGTATTTATCCTCGAAAGGCTGCAGAACCTTTAGGAAAAACTTCACATTCTTGAATCCTTATCGTGCGTCCTTGATTCAGCTTGAAAAGGAACTCTTGAAATTCCTTCCACGCATTCGTATGCACGCATGAGCGCTCAGTATCAGATGTGCATCGATGGTTTGTGATTCCCTGATCGAGGGGCGAGATGGGATCTTTGTGTGTTTGACGTTGGGCCAGTCTGGAGGACTTGATGTCGGATTTTTACCTATAGCTTGAGCACCGAGGTGCTCATTATGTGAGCCGTGTTTTTGAACTTATATATTCGATAGTGCCCCTATTAGTAGAAGTGATGGCTGGATAGTTACGTGATGAGTGTGATGTGACTGCGAGCTGTATTCTTATGATTTAGAAGCGACGAGAAGGGTCTGCTGGAGGATAGAAGAACTATTAGGTGCTTGATTTCCATATTGATTTGAGGTATAGCCCCGAGTTATGGGTGTGTGAAGAACCTTTTCATGTTTCCTAGTTGGGAGTGAAGTAAATTTCATGTTGTAGTATGGCTCATACTCAGGAAGATCAAGCGACTGCGTAATGTTTATGATGGTGGAATTGGGATCGGATATGGTGATTCGTGTGCTATATGGAGTTGGAGACTGGGAGTTCTCATAAACAGGTTATGTTGTGGTTGTGGGTCGCGTGTATTGGCAGTGTGTAGTGACTATCGGGGTTTGGAGACCCGAGTGGATCTTTTGCTGCTTGGTAAGTTAGGATTTGAGGGATATTGGGTATAGACTGGTTGTCTCCGTGTCGTATTATTCTGGACTATTGCGCTAAGGCGACAATGTTGACTATGCCGAGAATGCCACGGACTGAGTGGCAAAGTTCGACGGATTATGGTCTAGAAGGGTGGTTTTATATTTCGAAGATTCAGCGGATGGCATGGAAGGACTGTTTTTCTTACTTGGGTTTTCGGGATGGATGTCAGTGCAGAGACTCCTACCATTGATTCAGTTTCGGTGATGAGGGATTCTTCCGGATGTGTTTCCTGCTGCCGGGCATGTCGCCGGACCGGGTTGTTGATTTTGGTATTAATTTGGTGCCGGGCACCGCATCATATGGCACCGGCAGAGTTAAAGGAGTTGAAGGAGGAACTTCAGGGTTTCCTTGATAAGGGGTTCGTGGGCAGGCCAATGTGGATGTGTGATCTAACTTGAGTCGGCTTGGTTGGCTCCGAGTTGTAATGTTGAGGGATGTGTTGATTCGATTATTATTGAGCTTATCAGTAATCTGGGGAGATCTATGAGTTACCTTTCTGTGTTGCGAGGCGTTATGATTTGTTGGTTATAGGAACATATGGTGCGGTTCCATTGGGGTTTCATAGTGGAAGTCGAGCGGGGAGAGTAATTGGGTGTTGCTCGGTGAATGGCGTATCGGTTATGTCCTTTCGGGTTTGTGTGGTGTATGTTATTTGCTTCACCGTGGGTATGATGATTTTCTTTGGTTCGAGAAATCAAATTGCGCGTGGTTGTCGATTTCGAGCATAGTGACTTGAGGTGTTTCATGTGGACCAGTGTTTGGGTAAGGTCGCGCATTGCAGAGAAGTTATGTGGAGGTATGACCCTTCGGGTTAGATTTGCGTATTTTGTTTCTATGACGTGTGATGGGTTCTCAGCATTTTGTTGTGGTGGTACTGGTGAGTTGGTGGTACAACCCTTTCGTTCGAGTCGTCTTCATGATTGGAGTACATTCAGATTGTTGTTTATTGGTGCACGGATTGCACGAGTTGTGGCTTTAGATTGTATTGATGTGTCATGTCACCAGAGTAGTGGTGTTGGATTAGATGAGATCGTCGGGATCTGAAATGAGTACAAACTAATTCGATTTCAGCATGTTGGAAGGATAATATCAAGGTTTGGCTCAGAAATTTGCTATGGTCTTTGCCAACGGAGAAGTGGCTTCATGAATGGTTGATCTGAGAAATGGCTATGGCTTATTGCGTGTTTCATTTATCATTGGCAGTATATGAAAGTGACGGAATGAGACTTTAGTTGATAAGAGGTTTTCTATCGATATTCGGTTGTTGTGTGCAGCTGCTGTGATTAGAAGTTATCGCTACCATTGTTTGAGTTATGTGGTATTGCACCTAAGGTTACAAATATGGTTTGTTACAGCTTGTTCGGACTTATTCATAGTATAAATGTGAGATTCCAATCGTATTGAAGATTTCAGAAGTGGAAATGTAGTTCTAAGGTTTAAGGGCTAGGTTGGATTGTGAAATTTCAGTTATATCGTATTATCGGACCTATATGATATAGGGTGACGTGGGATCACCCCCGGGTATATGCGTGGTAAGGTTATTCGGCGATTGGTTGGCTTTTGGAACAACTCTGGGCACGTTCGAGGACGAACATATGTTTAAGTGGGGGAGGATTTAAAGATTCGACCGGTCGTTTTGAGCTTTTGCACTTTGCTCGCCAGTTCTCGAGAATGTCTTGCCCCGTGTAGTGTATTATGACTAATGTAAATAGTTGGTTTGATTTTCAGGGTGATCAGAATGAATTTGGAAGAACAGTTCTCAGTTTGAAGCTTGAAATTTGAAAGGTTTGACCAAGATTTGACTTGTTAGTATATGATGTCGGATTGGAATTTTTAAGATTTGGTTAGCTACATTAGGTGATTTGGGACTTAGGAGCGTGATCGGAATGTGTTTTGAAGGTCCCGAGTAGATTTAGGCCTGAATTGGCGAAATTGAGTTTTTGGCATTTTCCGGTTGATAGGTGAAATTTTGATATAGGGGTCGGAATGGAATTCCGAGAGTTGCAGTAGTTCCATTGTATCATTTGGGATGTGTGTGCAAAATTTCATGTCATTCGGACGTGGTTTGGTTGGGGTTTTGATCAAAAGCGTAATTTAGAAGATTTTGAAATTCTTAGGCTTGAATCCGATGCGAATTTGGTGTTGTGACGTTCTTTTGAGCGTTCCGAAGGTTGGAACAAGTTTGAATGATGTTATGGGATATGTTGGCATGTTTGGTTGAAGTCCCGGTGGCCTCGGGTGAGTTTCGGGTGGTTAAACGGACTATTTCATGCTTTGGAAAAGTTGCAGATTTTTGAGCTTCAGCTGTTCACCAGAAAATTTCTGATGCGAGGAGTCGAGTTTGGAAGCTCATTTCTTGCAATCTATAAGGAATCAGAAAAGTTGCAAAACATGAAAGCTGAAGCCCTTGCATTCTAGTTTCCATAAAGTTAAACCATTCATGATTTGGACATTTTATCAGAAAGTTATGGTCGATTGAAGAAGGCTAGTGGAGCAGTTTCGACAGAATTTTCTGATGCATGGAGCCGACTTTAGAAGCTCATATATCGGAATATATAAAGAGTTATATGGTATACAACCTATCAAATGAAAGATCTTCGAGTCTAGTTTCTAAATCATCAAACCGTTTGTCATTTGGATATTTCCACAAGGAGTTATGGGCGTTTTAACAGAGAGTGTACAGCATGGAAAAATGGTAAGAGGATGTACAACCTGCACAGCGCAAGGTACAACTCGATGAAGCCTGGGCAGATTGTTTTAAAGACGAGTTTTAGCCCAATTCTTTCATTTCTTTCATTTGGCTTGGACGATTTTGGAGATCTCAAGGAGGGATTTTCACAAAGCAACACTAGGTAAGTGATTCTTCCTATTTTTGAGTTAAATATGTGATCTTACATGGATTTAGACATGAAAATCAGTAGAAAAAGGTGGAGTTAGGGCTTGAGATTATGAGACCTTCTAGGGATAATTTGAGGGGCCAAACGAACTCCGATTTCCGAGTTCTTTATATGTACGGACTCGTGAGATGATGAAGAACATTTTGGTATAAAGTTTTTCCAGTTCCGGGATGCGGGTCCGGGGGTCAGGTTTTGACTGATTTCGGGTTTTGTGCTTAAAAATCGATATTTTTCAATTGGAATTAGTTTGTTTAGCATAATTTGATGATAAAAATCTGTACTTGGTAGATTTGGAGCACTCGGAAGTTGGGTCGAGAGGCAAGCGTGTTGCAGAGTAGCTTTTCGGGCTAGTTCTAGGTGAGTAATGATTGTAAATGCTGTTCTGAGGGTATGAAAGCCCGGATTGCACATCGTCGTGCTATATTGAGGTGAAACACATGCTAGATGACGAGCGTGGGGTCGTGCACCGTTGGGGATTGTAACTTAGTCCATCCCGAATGACTATTTTTATGTATAATGGGCAGCTAATTGTTTGATATTATTATACTTTGGGCTAAATGCCATATTTGGGCTTCGTGCCAACTGTTTGATCCCTTAGGGGATTGTTAATGATATTTTCCTCACTGTTTGATTTCATACTTGTCCTCAGTCATGCTATATTTTCACTATTTTAAAAACTTAGCTATGTTATTCTGTTTTAAACACATTAATTGATATTTTCAAAGATATTTGAGCTGAGTTTCATATTTTACTGATGCCCGAGGGGCTTATGCGATTCTGACTGAGTAAGGCCGAGGGCCTGTATTGTGAGGATACTTTTGGGTCGGGCTGCACGCGGCAGCAGTGATATACTGATTATGATAATGAGGGTGAGCACCTGAGATTGTGCGTCACGAGGTGGCTTGATATTGATATGAGGCCGAGAGCCTGTTTATGATGCCACGAGATGGCTTGATATTGCACTTGGGCCGTAAGGGGCCCCTCCAGGAGTATCCACAACCCCAGTGAGCGCGGGTACCCATTGTGATGTGAGATATAGCCCGAGGGGCTGGTATGGTTCTGAGATATAGCCCGGGGGCTGGTATTGTTCTGAGATATTGCCCGAGGGGCGGATTTGTTGACATTGTGCCCGAGGGGCGAACTTTTATGTACTTATCTTTCTTATTTACCTGTCATGTACCTGTTCAATTGTGTAATTGTGCCTGAGGGGCAGATCTTCTATGCTTATCTTTTCTAATTGCTTGCATTCAATTACTTAACTGTTGAAAAGCCATTTTTTTGAAGAATTTTAAACTGAGCTAAGGTGCTTAAGAGATTTCACAGCTTCATTGCTTTCTTACTGCTTTTGTACTGCTTCTATTCAGCATGTTGAGGTACTCTTTGTGATTTCCTATCACTCAGTCTTCATTTATTTTTATTACTCACTGAGTTGGAAGTACTCACTTTACTCCCTGCACCTTGCGTGCAGATTCAGGTATTTCTAAGCCCGGAAGCGGGTATTGGTTGCTCAGAGGCAGAGTCCTTGGAGTTTAGCTAGGTAGCTGCCCGACGTTCGCAGCACTGCTTTTCTCCCTCTCTATTTCATTAGACCGTATTTAGTACATTTTTGACTCTAGTTGTATTCGGACCTTAGTAGATGCTCATGACTAGTGACACCCCGGTATCGGGCTGTGTTGGATTTGTTTTCCGCAAATTATACTGTTAACTGCTTATTTTTGAGATTTTATCATGTTTAAGACTTAATACTTATTATTTTATTGCTTAAGCTTGAAATGGGAATGTGTCGGCTGGCCTTGTCATCACGAGAGGCGCCATCACGACTGGGTTTGGGTTTAGGGTCGTGACAGTAGCGACGGCGCAGAATAGACCTATGTCTTTTCCTTTATCTTTGTATATGAATTCCTCGGGGAAAAGTTCTTGTAAAGACGCCCCTTATAAATATATTTTTGGCAATGTAAGAAATTTTTTTTGCTTCTAGTCCTCAAATTTATTTTTCAATGCTTATGTAAAGTTAGCCCGTTGAGTTTTGATGTTGGCTCTTCGGAGCCCATACTTGGAGTAGTCGTGGCCCTCGAGATTGGGCACCATCTCGGGGCCATCTCGGGGCCATCTCGGGGTCTTAATGGCTCCCTAGTGCCACGTGGCAGTATCATTTATGTGCCACGATTGTGAAGCGACCGGGGTGGTCTCACCGGTGCATTTCCCAAAAATGACACTGACATGGCCAGAATTAATTAGCCTTCAGGATAGGCGAAGAGTCGCTGCTTGCTCTATATATACACTTACTTATTTCTTATCTGAGGACTCTACCTCTTCAAAAGCTTTCTCTAGGCCTTTACCTTCCCTTTTCTTATTTTACCGTAGCCATGACCGCTGCGCCCAAACCCGTTCACCATGGAGAGGAGAGTTCCGCGTCTGCTTCGCGCTCGGTTGGTGGTACACCGCCGGTTTTTGGTGAGCTAACCTTGAGGTGCTTCATTACGAGGAGGGATTTTGTGCTAGAGAGACCTTCCAATATTCAAGGCTATCAGGAGCATGCATCGAGGTTTATTTCCTCGATAGGGGAGGAGCATCTCGTGGCAGTTAGAAAAGACTTCGGATGGGGAGAAGAAGTACCTTCTCCGGAAGAGAGCATCATGGATCATGCCGAGGGTTTTTTGAACGTATATACGTACCCCTTTACATTGGGACCCCTTGATAGAGTCGTGCTCGAATTTTGAAGGAGATGTCGGGTTACCCTGGCACAGGTTCACCCGTCATTTTTGAGGATAGTGCTTATGGTATGATATTTTGTAGACAAAGTCGGGCTCGAGTTTACCCTTAGTCATCTTCTTAGATTGTACTGGCCCTTGCATTATCGAGGCTTGATTACTCTGCGCTGTCGATCCACTCGACCTTTTGTTTCTAGCAATGAAAAGGATGGTGACCGAGGGTAGATGAGTCATTTCGTCCGAGTGCGGACTGCCGATATTATCCCCGCAGGGTTCTTTCCATTTCCTGAGAAATGGAACTTCACATGTAAGTGGTACACTTACGTTTTTATTATTCTTGCCCATGGTGAAGGCAGACCCTGTAAAGAGGCTCTCTCTTTCTATAATTTTGCAGCCATCCCGTGGATGCCACACGAGGTTCCCGACCTGGCGGATTGGTATCAGAAACTGGCAGCTTGCTCGAACTACGATGAACGTAAGTGGCGAGATCTGGCCAAGGGTAGATGGGAGGCAAAACACCACGGTACGTGGTATGTGGCTTGCTTTCTTTGAGAGGTACTTTCTTTCGTGTGTGCTAACTCCGTTCCCATAGGTATTGGAGATTTTTCTGCGATGAGGCCGAGCCCCCTCGGGAAGGTGTAACGACCCGGCCGGTCGTTTTTGGAATTTACACCCCGATCCCCTATTAACTGTTTTCCCCAAGTTTATTTTTGCTATTTTGATTTGCCGGGATGTTCGGTTTTGAGTTTCGGAGAGTTTTGGGACCCTTAGTCCCTAAATGAGAGCTTAAGTGTTGGAAAACTGACCATAGCTAGAACAGTGTAAAGACGACCTCGGAACGGAAATCCGATGGTTCCGTTCGCTTTGTTAGGTGATTTTGGGGTTGGGAGCGTGTTCAGAATGTGTTTTGGAGGTCCGTAGCTAATTTAGGCTTGAAATGCCAAAGTTTGAATTTTTGAAGTTTCCGGTTCGATAGTGAGATTTTGATCCGAGGGTCGGAATGGAATTCCGGAAGTTGCAGTAGTTCCGTCATGTTATTTGGGATGTGTGTGTAAAATTTCAGGTCATTCGGACGAGGTTTGGTTAGGTTTTTGATCGAAAGCATGTTTTGAGAGAATTTGAAGTTCTTAGGCTTAAATCATTGATTAATTCGAGTTTCCAACGTTGTTTTAGGTGGTTTAAGGATTGGTACAAGTTTGAATGATGTTATGGGGTATGTCTGTAGGTTTGGTTGAGGTCCCGGGGGCCTCGGGTGTGTTTCGGATGCTCAACGGAGCATTTTGGAGTTGTGAAAAATTGCAGAAAATCCTTCAGCAGTGCAGACCAATTTTCTTCGTCGCGTTCGTATGAAGCCTTCCGCGTTCGCGAAGCTTCATCTCTTTCCTCCTTCGCGTTCGCAGCTAATTCATCGCGTTCGCGTAGTTCTATGTGGCTCTGAGGGTTGAGCCTATTTTATTCATCGCGTTCGCACTACCAGTGTCGCGTTCGCATAGCCTTGTCAGCCCAGGCCTTCGCGTTCGCGTACTGCTCATCGCGTTCGCGAAGGGCAATTTGATAGCCTTCAATTTTTCCTTCTTCGCGAATGCGTGACTTCCTCCGCGTTCGCAATTCATTAAACAACTGGGCAGATATAAATATTTCAAAACGAGGGTTTAGCCATTTTTACCAAGACTCAAGCAAGAGAGCTCGGATTCGAGGGAGATTTCAAGGGTTTTTCAGAGGCATTGATTGGGTAACGATTCTAAGCACCTTTTTTCTCATAACCCACTAATCTAATCACGAATTCTCCTTTTAATTTCGGATTTTAGATGAAAAATTTATAAAACTTCATAGACCGAATTTTTGAGTTTTGAGTGGGTGTTTGAACTCTGATTTGAGATATTTATATATGGGTGGACTCGTGAGAGTACGAGGGTTCTGAAAATGTTAATTTCATCCGATTTCGAGACGTTGGCCTGAGGGGCATTTTGGTCATTTTACCTAATTTTGCATCTTAGCTTTGAATTAAATAGTAGAATCAGTTGTTTGAGATGTTATTTATGATATGTAATTGTATTGAATAGATTTGGGCCATTCAGAGTCGAATACTCGTGGCAAAAGTGTGATTTCGAGTTGATTTTAGAGCCGGTTCGAGGTATGTGGCTTGTCTAACCTTGTGTGGGGAACCCTCTCCTCTTAGGATATGATATTTGGTAATTGAATGCCTTGTATGTGAGGCGAAGAGCGCGTACTTGAGCTAATTGTTGAAAATCCAGTTTTACTGTAAGTACTTAAACTGAGTTCTTTTCTTACTTGCTTTATTGTATATGCAAATATAGCCTGTGTTAGTTTAGAAGAGTATGATTAGTTGAATTAATTGCCTATTTGCTTAAACTGCCTTAATTGTATTACGTGAAGCATGTTAGCTGGAATTTATTGTTTACTCATTACGGACTTTGTATTTATTTTGATGTCCTTGAGCTGTTGTTGTGTTTTAAATTGGGACTACGGGACAGCATCTCGGGAGATCCCCTGTGCGTAATTATGGTCTGGATTGAGGTGCGGGATACCAAGAGATCCCTGGCACGTGTATTGAGGATACCAAGAGATCCTCGGGATACCAAGAGATCCCTGGCATATGTATTGAGGATACCAAGAGATCCTCGGGATACCAAGAGATCCCTAGAGTGTATATTGAGGATACCAAGAGACCCCGATTATTTATCTTGCTGTGAGGGGTATTTCCTTGTAGTTGTTTTTATCACTGTTCCATTATCACACTATTAATATACTGTGTAAATCTTTATTATCGATTCTCAGTTTTACTGCTTATTGCCCCGTCCTTACATTTTATATATATTTATCTCAGTAGGGCCCTGACCTTCCTCGTCACTACCCAACCGAGGTTAGGCTTGGCACTTACTGAGTATCGCTGTAGTGTACTCATGCCCTTTCTGTTCATGTTTTTCATGTGTAGATCCAGGTACTTCTACCCAGGCGCGTCATCCTTGAGGCAGGGAGCATTTCGGAGACTTCGAGGTACATCTGCCGCGTCCGCATACCGAAGAGTCTCCTTCTTTACTCTATCTGTAGTGTTAGCCCTTCTATCGTACTATTGATGTAGACGTTTCTGGAGATTACAACACTTTACTGTATTCCTCTTAGCTTGTGTTCCCGTGAGTTTCCGGGTTTTAGGATAGTAATGTAGGATGCTGTGATGTGGAGTTGTATATGCCGAGCGGCATTTTATATACTGTTTCTCCTTTAAATTGTTCAGTTTTGACTATTATTCCGCAAGTTAGTTATGTTTCCGCATTGTTAGGCTTACCTAGTTGTAGAGACTAGGCGCCATCACGACACGTTCACGGTGTGTGAACTGGGGTCGTGACAAGTTGGTATCAGAGCTCTAGGTTCGTAGGAGTCACGAAACACAGGCCAGTTTATTAGAGTCTCACTGATTGGTACGGAGACGTCTGTACTTATCTACGGGAGGCTATGTAACTGTTAGGAAAATTCCACTTCATTTGATTTCCTTGTCGTGCGAGATTCTTGATATCACAACTAAACTTCTGTCTTTCTATTCTTTCACAGATGGTGAGGACACGCGCTACCCTAGAGGATCAGGCACCCGCGCCCCCTACTGCAGCCGTCAGAGGCCGGGGCCGGGGTAGAGGCCGAGGACGCGCTCGTGGTGCAGCAAGAGCATCCGCGTGAGCTGCCGCCGAGGTACCACCAGCAGTACCAGCCGGAGTCCAGACACCCGATACGTCTGCCACTACTACTCCAGCACTCCAGGAGACTTTGGCACAGTTCATGAGTATGTACACCACTTTGGCTCAGGCAGGGTTGCTTCCCCTTGCTGCAGCCACATCCCAGGCCGGGGGAGGAGTACAGACTCCCGTCGCCCACACTCCTGAGCAGTGAGTGCATGTTGAGCAGGCCCCAGAAGTTATACCTGCGACGCCTGCAGTACTAGTTCAGCCCGAGGATAGGGTAGCGGCTTCAGAGGATGAGCAGCGGAGACTTGAGAGGTTCAAGAAATATGATCCTCCGATATTCAGTGGGTTAGCATCAGAGGATGCCTTGGAATTTCTGGAGGAGTGCTACCGTATTCTCCGCACTATGGGCATATCAGGATCGAGTGGGGTTTCCTTCACTACTTTTAAGCTTCGAGGAGCCGCCTATCAGTGGTGGCATGCTTATGAGTTAGACAGTCCGGATGAGGCAGCTTCCCTGACTTGGGCTCAGTTTTCAGATATGTTCATGAGGGAGTATGTTCCCCAGAGTCTTAGGGATGCTTGGCGAGCGTTTGCGCCAGGGTACCATGACTGTCTCGAAGTATGCTGTCCGCTACATTGACTTGGCTAGACATGCCCCAGCTCTGGTTTCCACGGTCCGCGAGAAGGTTCATCGGTTCATTGAGGGGCTTATTCCCAGCATCAGATCTAGCATGGTTCGAGAGTTAGACACGGATGTGTCTTATCAGCAGGCGGTGAGCATTGCTAGGAGGATTGAGGGTATGCATGCTAGGGACAGGGAGGAGAGGGAGGCCAAGAGGTCTCGAGAGTCGGGCCATTTTTCTGGTGCCCGTGCCCCAGCTGTAGGTCGTCATGGTAGGGGTCATATGGGTCGCCCCGTTCATTCAGCTCTTCCAGCAGCCAGTGATATTCCAGCTCCACCTAGGCCTCAGGAGCCTTATTATGCACCTCTAGTCTCTAGTGCGCCTCCTGCACGAGGTGCTTCCAGTGGTCAGTCCAGCAAGCCTGGCCCGCGCTAGTCACAACCGCCACGTCCTCCCAGAGCTTGTTTTGAGTGTGGTGACACACGCCATGTGGTGAGGGATTGCCCCAGACTTGGGAGGGCTGCACCCCCACAGACTCCTCAGCCACAGCAGGCCCCGCAGAGCTCTCAGGCTATGGTTCCAGCACCGGTTGCTACTCCATCGGCCCAGCCAGCTAGAGGTGGAGGTGGGGAGGTAGAGGTCGCCCTCGAGGGGGAGGCCAGGCCAGATATTATGCCCTTCCAGGCCATACTGAGGCTGCCGCCTCCGATTCTGTCATCACAGGTACTATCTTGGTTTGTCACAGAGATGCATCGGTTCTATTCGATCCAGGCTCCACTTACTCTTATGTTTCTTCTTATTTTGCTCCGTATTTGGGGGTACCTCGGGATTCTTTGAGTTCCCCAGTTTATGTTTCTACTCCTGTGGGAGATTCTCTTGTTGTGGACCGCGTTTACCGGTTATGTTTGGTTATTCTTGGTGATTTTGAGACTAGGGCTGACTTATTATTACTCAGCATGGTTGATTTTAATATTATTTTGGACATGGACTGGTTATCGCCCCATTATGCTATTCTTGATTGTCACGCCAAAACCGTGACGCTGGTTATGCCAGGTATACCGCGTGTTGAGTGGAGGGGTACCTTAGATCATACCCCCCGTAGAGTTATTTCTTTCCTTAAAGCTCAGCGTATGGTTAAGAAGGGGTGTGCCGCGTACTTAGCTTATGTGAGAGATACCAGTATGGACACCCCTTCTGTTGATTCGGTTCCAGTGGTACGGGATTATCCCGATGTGTTCCCAGCTGACCTTCCGAGCATGACACTCGATAGGGACATTGATTTTGGCATTGATCTGTTGCCGGGCACTCAGCCCATTTCTATCCCTCCGTACCGTATGGCTCCTCCTGAGTTGAAGGAGTTGAAGGAGCAATTGCAGGAATTACTTGATAAGGGTTTTATTCGGCCCAGTGTATCGCCTTGGGGTGCTCTTGTGTTATTTGTGAAGAAGAAGGATGGGTCTATGTGCATGTGTATTGATTACCGCCAGTTGAACAAGGTTACAGTGAAGAACCGCTATCCTCTGCCTCGTATTGATGATCTGTTTGACCAGCTTCAGGGCGCACGGGTGTTTCCTAAGATTGATTTGCGCTTAGGGTACCACCAGTTGAAGATTCGGGAGCCAGATATCCCGAAGACTGCCTTTAGGACTCGGTATGGGCATTACGAGTTCCTTGTTATGTTATTTGGGCTGACCAATGCCCCAGCAGCCTTCATGCGTCTGATGCATAGTGTAATCCGGCCATATCTTGACTCTTTTGTCATTGTCTTTATTGATGATATTCTGGTGTATTCCCGGAGCCGGGAAGATCACGAGCAGCACCTGAGATCAGTGCTTCAAAATTTGAGGGAAAAGAGATTAGATGCAAAGTTTTCAAAATGTGAGTTTTGGTTGGATTCCGTGGCATTCTTGGGTCACATGGTATCGAGTGAGGGCATTCAGGTGGATCCGAAGAAGGTAGAGGCAGTGCAGAGTTGGCCCAGACCATCCTCTGCTACAGAGATTCGCAGTTTCATTGGCTTGGCGGGCTACTACCGTCATTTCGTGGAGGGGTTTTCATCGATTGCAGCCCCTATGACTAGATTGACCCAGAAGGGTGCTCAATTTCAGTGGACAGAGGAGTGTGAGGGGAGCTTTCAGAAGCTCAAGACAGTCCTGACTACAACCCTGATTTTGATATTGCCTACCGGTTCGGGGTCTTATACTATCTATTGTGATGCCTCGAGAGTTGGACTTGGAGCGGTATTGATGCAGGACGGTAGGGTGATTGCCTACGCGTCCAGACAGTTAAAGATACATGAGAAGAACTACCCTGTCCATGATCTTGAGTTAGCTGCCATTGTTCATGCCTTGAAGATTTGGCGTCATCACTTTACGGTGTGCGTTGTGAGATATATACTGATCACTGGAGTTTGCAGCATCCGTTCAAGCAGAAGGATCTTAATTTACATCAGAGGAGATGGCTAGAGTTGCTGAAGGATTATGATATCACTATCTTGTATCACCCGGGCAAGGCCAATGTGGTGGCTGATGCTTTGAGCCGCCGGGCAGAGAGTTTGGGGAGTTTGGCTTATTTACCAGTAGCAGAGAGGCCTATGACGATGGATGTTCAGGCCCTAGCCAGCCACTTTGTGATAATGGATCTTTCGGAGACCAGCCGGGTCCTAGTTTGTGTGGTTTCTCGGTCTTTCTTGTTTGATCATATCAGGAAGCGGCAGTATGATGACCCTTATTTGCTTGTCCTCAAGGACAAGGTTCAGCATGGTGATGCCAGGGATGTGACCATTGGCGAGGACGGAGTATTGAGGATGCAGGGTCGAGTCTGTGTACCCAATGTGGATGGGCTTTGGGAGTTGATTCTAGAGGAGGCCCATAGTTCGCGGTATTCCATTCATCCGGGTGCCGCGAAGATGTATCAGGATTTGAGGCAGCACTACTGGTGGAGGCGGATAAAGAAGGATATAGTTGGGTTCGTAGCTCGGTGCCTTAATTGTCAGCAGGTGAAGTATGAGCACTAGAGACCGGGTGGATTGCTTCAGCAGATAGAGATTCCGGAGTGGAAGTGGGAGCGGATCACCATGCACTTCGTATCTGGACACCCACGGACTTTGAAGAAGCTCGATGCCATTTGGGTTATTGTGGATCGACTGACCAAGTCCGCGCATTTCATCCCTGTGTGTACTACCTATTCCTCGGAGCGGTTGGCGGAGATTTATATTCAGGAGATTGTCCGTCTACATGGTATTCCAGTTTCCATTATTTCAGACAGAGGTACTCAGTTCACATCGCGGTTCTGGAGAGCCGTACAGCAGGAGTTGGTTACTTGGGTGGAGTTGAGCACAGCATTTCACCCAGATGGACGGGCAGTCCAAGCGCGCTATTCAGATCCTTGAGGATATGCTCCGTGCGTGTGTGATTGAGTTTGGAGGTTCTTGGGATCAGTTCTTGCCAATAGCGGAGTTTGCCTACAACAACAACTATCAGTCCAGCATTCAGATGGCACCGTACGAGGCCTTATATGGTAGGCGATGCAGATCTCCGGTGGGTTGGTTCGAGCCGGGTGAGAGACTTGGTTCAGGATGCTTTTGAGAGAGTCAAGGTGATTAAGGATAGACTTCGTACAACCCAGTCCAGACAGAAGAGTTACGTGGATCGGAAGGTTCGTGATGTTTCCTACATGGTTGGAGAGCGGGTTCTGCTTCGGGTTTCACCTATGAAAGGTGTTATGAGATTTGGGAAGAAAGGGAAGTTGAGTCCGAGGTTTATTGGTCCTTTTGAGATATTGAGGCGACTTGGGGAGGTTGCCTATGAGCTTGCCTTACCTCCCAGCCTGGCAGGGGTTCATCCGGTATTTCATGTTTCGATGCTCCGGAGGTATCACGGTGATCTGTCGCACGTGTTGGATTTCAGCTCAGTCCAGTTAGAGAAGGATCTATCTTATGTTGAGGAGCTAGTGGCAATATTGGACAGGCAGGTCAGGAAGATGAGGTCAAAGAACATTGCGTCCGTGAAGGTTCAGTGGCGGGGTCAGCCGGTCGAGGGGGCGACCTGGGAGACCGAGCAGGATATGCGCAGCCAGTACCCTCATCTTCTCACTACTTCAGGTATGTCTTTGTGCTCGTTCGAGGACGAACGAATGTTTAAGTGTTGGAGGATGTAACGACCCGGCCGGTCGTTTTTGGAATTTAAACCTCGATCCCCTATTAACTGTTTTCCCCAAGTTTATTTCTGCTATTTTGATTTGCCCGGATGTTCTGTTTTGAGTTTCGGAGAGTTTTGGGACACTTAGTCCCTAAGTGAGAGCTTAAGTGTTGGAAAACTGACCATAGTTAGAACAGTGTGAAGACGGCCTCGGAACGGAAATCCGATAGTTCTATTAGCTTGGTTAGGTGATTTCGGGGTTGGGAGCGTGTTCGGAATATGTTTTGGAGGTCCGTAGCTAATTTAGGCTTGAAATTCCGAAGTTTGAATTTTTGAAGTTTCCGGTTCGATAGTGAGATTTTGATCCGAGGGTCGGAATGGAATTCCGGAAGTTGCAATAGTTCCGTCATGTCATTTGTGATGTGTGTGTAAAATTTCAAGTCATTCAGACGAGGTTTGGTTAGGTTTTTGATCGAATGCGTGTTTTGAGAGAATTTGAAGTTCTTAGGCTTAAATCATTGATTAATTCGAGTTTCCGACGTTGTTTTAGGTGGTTTAAGGATTGGTACAAGTTTGAATTCATCGCGTTCGCGTAGTTCTATGTGGCTCTGAGGGTTGAGCCTATTTTATTCATCGCGTTCGCACTACCAGTGTCGCGTTCGCGTAGCCTTGTCAGCCCAGGCCCTCGCGTTCGCGTACTGCTCATCGCGTTCGCGAAGGGCAATTTGACAGCCTTCAATTTTTCCTTCTTCGCGAACGCGTGATTTCCTCCACGTTCGCGATTCGTTAAACAACTGGGCAGATATAAACATTTCAAAATGAGGGTATAGCCATTTTTACCAAGACTCAATCTAGAGAGCTCAGATTTGAGGGAGATTTCGAGGGTTTTTCAGAGGCATTGATTGGGTAACGATTCTAAACATTTTTTCTCATAACCCACTAATCTAATCACGAATTCTCATTTTAATTTCGGATTTTAGATGAAAAATTTATAGAACTTCATAGATCGAATTTTTGAGTTTTGAGTGGGTGTTTGAACTCCGATTTGAGAGATTTATATATGGGTGGACTCATGAGAGTATGAGGGTTCTGAAAATGTTAATTTCATCCGATTCCGAGATGTTGGCCTGAGGGGCGTTTTGGTCATTTTACCTAATTTTGTGTCTTAGCTTTGAATTAAATAGTAGAATCAGTTGTTTGAGATGTTATTTACGATATGTAATTGAATTGAATAGATTTGGGCCATTTGGAGTCGGATACTCGTGGCAAAAGTGTGATTTCGAGATGATTTTGGAGCCGGTTCGAGGTAAGTGGCTTGTCTAACCTTGTGTGGGGGACCCTCTCCCCTTAGGATATGATATTTGGTAATTGAATGCCTTGTACGTGAGGTGACGAGCGCGTACTTGAGCTAATTGTTGAAAATCCGGTTTTACTTTAAGTACTTAAATTGGGTTCTTTTCTTACTTGCTTTATTCTATATGCAAATATAGCCTGTGGTAGCTTAGAAGAGTATGATTAGTTGAATTAATTGCCTATTTGCTTAAATTGCCTTAATTGTATTACGTGAAGCATGTTAGGCTGGAATTTACTGTTTACTCATTACGGACTTTGTATTTATTTTGATGTGCTTGAGCTGTTGTTGTGCTTTAAATTGGGACTACGGGACGGCATCCCGGGAGATCCCCTGTGCGTAATTATGGTCAGGATTGAGGTGCGGGATACTAAGAGATCCCTGGCACGTGTATTGAGGATACCAAGAGATCCTCGGGATACCAAGAGATCCCTGGCATATGTATTGAGGATACCAAGATATCCTCGGGATACCAAGAGATCCCTAGAGTGTATATTGAGGATACCAAGAGATCCCGATTATTTATCTTGCTGTGAGGGGTATTTCCTTCTAGTTGTTTTTATCTCTGTTCCATTATCGCACTATTAATATACTATGTAGATCTTTATTATTGATTCTCAGTCTTACTGCTTATTGCCCTGTCCTTACATTATATATATATTTATCTCAGTAGGGCCCTGACCTTCCTCGTCACTACCCAACCGAGGTTAGGCTTGGCACTTACTGAGTACCGCTGTGATGTACTCATGCCCTTTCTGAGCATGTTTTTCATGTGCAGATCCAGGTACTTCTACCCAGCGCGTCATCCTTGAGGCAGGGAGCATTTCAGAGACTTCGAGGTACATCTGCCGCGTCCGCAGACCGAAGAGTCTCATTCTTTACTCTATCTGTAGTGTTAGCCCTTCTATCGTACTATTGATGTAGACGTTTCTGGAGATTAGAGCATTTTACTTTATTCCTCTTAGCTTGTGTTCCCGTGAGTTTTCGGGTTTTGGGATAGTAATGTAGGATGCTGTGATGTGGAGTTGTATATGCCGAGCGGCATTTTATATACTGTTTCTCCTTTAAATTGTTTAGTTTTGACTATTATTCCGCAAGTTAGTTATGTTTTCGCATTGTTAGGCTTACCTATTTGTAGAGACTAGGTGCCATCATGACACGTTCACGGTGGGTGAACTGGGGTCGTGACAGAAGGAGGGAGAATTTTTGGCTTTGGGGCCGAGGACCGATAACAAGCGGAAGGAGTCTTCGAAGAACGAGGATGCTCGTAGCGAGGAAAGCCCTGCTCAAATGCCGATCCTGTGGCGTCTGAGGCTTCTAGCCTTGGAAAAGTGGTTCCTCTCTTACCACCGTCTTCGTTTTCTGCCAAAGGTACTTCGAGGGATATAGGTGTTCAGCTGCCATTCTCGCCCCCCGTCGAAGGCACTTCGAGGGAAGGTTGGGGCCCGGGGCCGCCTAAGTCAAGTAGGGTCTCGAGCGATCGTGCCCCCGACGAGATTGGTTCAATTGGGGCCGGTGAGGCCAAGCTAGTAGGTGCAGGCTCAACCTTTGAGGAGGCCCAGCGGCTTGGTTCTGTGGTGAGCTTTGATCAACTTCGTCGATCTCCTGATTTCATGTTTTTGTTTTTCTCATTGAGCTTCCTTTTCGTAGGCTTTTGACAAGCTCAAGTCCGGGTTGCTCCACTGTGAAGCTCGATTAAGGAAAGGCTTGGATGGGGAGAAGTTCCTCAGGCTTCTTTGTGATGAAAGGGGGAAAGAATTGAGGCACCTTCGGTACGAGGCGAACCGAAGCCTTAATTACGAAAGCCACCTTAAGAAATAGGTAACTTTTGCTCCGAGGGGATGCATGCTCCTTCTCCTATCCTCAGAGATTAATATTTTGATACCTTAGTTGCAGGGAAAGACAGAGGATTTGGAACGCCTTTGGGGCGAGGTTGGCCAGGCCAGGCATGAGTGTAACGAGCTAAGAGCTCAGATAGATTCCCATGTTGTGGCCATGAAGAATGCTCTGGCCAAGGTTTCTGCCTTCAAGGTGCAACTCCGAAATGCTCGTGAGAATAGCTCGGTTCGAACTGACATGATCGCAAGGCTCGAGTCTGAGCTTCTGAAGATGAAGGCCGAAGTTGTGGACGCCCGGGCTGAAGCCGAAGCGATCTGAACTAAGGTTGATAAGAAAATGGCCATCTATTTGAAAGATGCTGCCGACGCTCGAGCTGAGCTGAGAGGGGCTCTCGACCGGGAGAGTAGGAGCAAAGAGTATGCTTGGTGCAAATCTCGAAGGGAAACCCTCGAAGAGATTCATGCTAGGTGTTTCAATCTCTCGGAAGAGATAGTGCAGGCCAAGGCGGATGAATACGACACCAAGTTCCTTTTGTCCGATGCTGAAGATAATGAGGAGGAGGCCGATGGGGCTGCAGTCCCCGAGGGGAAAATAGACTAGGCTTTTTTCTTTTTGATTCTTTGTACGTTCGTCGGTGACTGGCCAGACAATTTGGCTTTTGAGTATAAACCCTTAGGTTTTCAATTCGGCCCTGAGGCCTGTTGGGCTGGCCCATAGGCTTTCACGTGCGGGGTCGGTACGACCTTTAATTTTATGCTGGCGACAGTGGCTCTTATGCCTTTGCCCTTAGGCGTATTCAGTTAACTGTTTCGGGCTCAGTCTTCGAATCGGATTTCGACTCGAGCTTATTGACCCTTAAGTTTTTGAATTTTAAGCTGGCCCTTAGGCTCTTACGTGTTGGGTCGATACGACCTTTAATTTTTGGCTGGTGACAGTGGCTCTTATGCCTTTGCCCTTAGGCGTATTCAGTTAACTGTTTCGGGCTCAATCTTCGAGTTGGATTTCGACTCGAGCTTATTGACCCTTAAGTTTTTGAATTTTAAGCTGGCCCTTAGGCTCTTACGTGTTGGGCCGGTACGACCTCTTAGTGTGGGCTGGCGACAGCGGCTCTTATGCATTGGGTCGGTACAACCTCTAATGTGGGATGGCGGTAGTGGCTCTTACGCATTGGGTCGGTACGACCTCTATTATAAGCTTTATTTTTCCCTCGTTAAGGACTTTTTGATTTGGTGTTCGCCCGACTCTTCGACGGTTCGATAAGAACCTCGATTGTGAGCCGCTGTGTAGCGATATACGAGCACCTCAGGAGGTTTTTCTCGATGGCTGAGTGTTTCGAAGCCTATAGTTTGGAGCTGACATAGTCGAAACTCTTTTGCCTATGTCGAGGGTAGCCTGTTTAACCGGTTCTTTTCAAAGTACTTTCGAAGTAATTGAAGGCCTGTGATTTTGTAGCGACGGTTGGGCATCCTCGAGTCGCGTTAGTTTGGCTGGAGCCTTAGGACCGTAGTCATTTATGTTTGGCCGTAGCCTTTTAGTTCCCGAATGAAGTAGTTTTGGCGTCTATATCGAGGGTATGCCTTTTAGGGGTCTTACAAGTTCGAATATATAGCCTTAACTTTAAGGTCGGGATAATGCCTTTTTGTAAGGTCTTATAATTTTTACATGCCTTACTTGAGGTCTTACAGTTTTAGTTACTTGGTACAAGTATATTTCATGCCTTGCTTGAGGTCTTACAGATTTTGGAATTGCCTTATAAAGGTCTTACGAGCTCGAGGTTGCCCACATGTGGTCTTATGGCCTCGGGTTGTTGATAAGTCAATGGGGTGGCGGTCGACGACAGCGAGACATTGAAAGTTTTCTTGGCTCTGGAGCCGTTTTCTATAAACTTGGTATTGCCTTACTGAGGGCTTATGAGTTCGAAGTTTTCGACCCGGAGGTCATACGGCTTCGAGTTTTTGACGCTAGTCCCCGATGTTCGGGACATTTTTGGCTCTGGAGCCGTTTTTTTGTAAAAAATAGCAAACTTCTTTGAAACGTGAAATGATTTGATGGATGGGAAAGTATTCTTTGATTACTTTGTACAAGTATACTTATTTTCACTGTCAAGGGCTCGGTTATTCTATACGAACACGGTTCGTTCGACCGTTTGGCCCGGTACATCGTTTCCCTATCGAGACCCCATTTAGCACATTTTGGCTTCTCCGAGGAGGTGTCATTCCGGGGGGATGCCCCCCAGTATTCGAGGTCGATTGAAGAGAAGCCTTGAATACTTGTTGAGTCTTCCTTAGGTAGCATATAGATGTTGCCTCGTTAAAAACCTTGCCGGTAAAAACCTTCTTGGGATGAAACCCGATCGAAGGAAAAGAGTGCAACGCATGCTTTTGAAACCTAAGGTCTTCAAGCTGGAAAGCGCTTCGGTTGTTTCGATCG
Organism: Nicotiana attenuata; assembly: GCF_001879085.1. Lineage (NCBI taxonomy): Eukaryota > Viridiplantae > Streptophyta > Magnoliopsida > Solanales > Solanaceae > Nicotiana > Nicotiana attenuata. The sequence goes on along the minus strand of NW_017670252.1, from coordinate 1,591,860 downwards.
GATACCTGCACACATGTTAGCGTAAAATGTAAAATAAAAAAGGAGATGATCATACCTCAGTGCTGACGGCTCTTTGGGCCTTGATATGCTTCGATGGTTTGTTCTGAGGACGCGGTACGGTCCTTTACTTCTTTATTCGGGTGTAGCCGAAAGTATATTTCGTTGTTGCTATTTTACTGTTTGTTTATCCTTTGGCTCCTTCGATGTTGGAGGTATTGGTGCTGGTGCCACATCGTGCACCGCGAACATCTCTTTCACTGCATGCTGTTCTCCATAGATGGTTTTTATTGCGTCCTTTGTTGGAAATTTCATCATTTGATGGGGGTGGATGGTAATGCTCTCATGCAGTGTATCAATGGCCTTCCGAGCAAGGCGTTATACCTCATGTCTCCTTCGATGACATGAAACTTGGAATTTTGGGTTGTGCCAGCCACGTTGACCAGGAGAGTGATTTCCCCTTTCGTTATTTTGCTCGCCATGTAGAATCCGTTGAGGACTCGAGAGGCGGGCACGATCTGGTCGAGCAGTCCGAGCTGCTCCACCACCCTCGACCTAATAATGTTGGCCGAGCTACCTAGATCCACAAGCACAAGCTTAATTTGAAATGTATTTATAAGAAAAGAAAGTACCAATGTGTCGTTATGAGGCTGAGATAGAGCCTCGATGTCTTCGTCGCTGAATGTGAGGGCGTCATCGGGTATGTAACCTCGAGTTCGCTTCTCCCTGGTGATGGATATTTTTGTTCTCCTGACCATGGTTTCTTGTGGAGCGTCGATGCCTCCAAAGATCATATAGATGACATGTTGTGGTTCATCTGTTTCATTTTTCTTTGTTGCCTCTATTTCCCGGAACTGATTTTTGGCTCGGTCGCTGAGGAATTCTCGGAGATGCCCCTTGCTGAGTAGCCGGGCTACTTCTTCCCGGAACTGTCGGCAATCTTCGGTCCTGTGATCGTGTGTGCCGTGAAATTCGCACATTAAGTTATGGTTCATTAGTGAAGGATCCGATTGTATAGGCCTTGGCCACCTGGTGTCCCTGATTTTATCGATGGCAGATATGATGTCTGAAACGTCGACGTTGAAATTGTATTTCGACAAGCGGGGCGCTTCCGTTGACCCTATGTGCCTATTGAATCCGGCTTGGCTCACGAGTCCCCGAGGATTCCGACCTCGATCCATCCTTCGGTCATTTCAGGGTATGTTGCGCCTCGGGGCGTTTCTTCTATCTTCAGTGTATGGTTGGTATCTTTCTTTGTTTGGCCTTGGCTCCTTTGCCAGAAGCCTGCTAGGATATACCGAGCCCGAGGGGGCTCCTAGTTGGTCGTCCTCGACCCTGATCTGTGATTGGCATCGGTTGTGGACATCCGACCAAGTCACGGCGAGATATTCAATCAAATTCTGCTTTAGCTGCTTCAAAGCTACCGAGCTTCGCTCGTTCAAGCCTTGAGTGAAGGACTACACTGCCCAGTCATCGGAGACTGGTGTTAATTCCATTCGTTCCATTTGAAAGCGAGACACGAACTCCCGCAGCATCTCGTTCTCTCTTTGCTTGATTTTGAAGACGTTGGATTTCCTTGTAGCTACCTTGATGGCACCAGCATGCGCCTTTATGAAGGAATCTGCCAGCATGGCAAACGAATCAATCGAGTTCGGGGCTAGGTTGTGATACCACATCATCGCCCCTTTCGAAAGCATCTCTCCGAACTTCTTTAGTAGGACGGATTCGATCTCGTCGTCCTTTAGGTCGTTGCCCTTCATTGCACAAGTGTAAGTTGTGGCTTGCTCATTGGGGTCTGAGGTTCCGTTGTACTTTGGAAGATCGGTCATTCTAAACTTTTTCGGAATGGATTTGGGAGCCGCATCCTGCGGGAAGGGATTTTTTACGAACTTCTTTGAATCTACACCCTTCAGGATAGGGGGTGCACCCGGAATTTGATCGACCCTAGAGTTGTAGGTCTCTACCTTCTTGTCATTGGCTTCTATCTTCTTCTCGGCTGACTAGATCCTCTTTGTGAGGTCCTCGAGCATCTTTATGATGGCGGGGTCGGCTGCCGACCCGTTGTTGCTTGATCTTTCTGGTACCTCCTCGGCTTGGGGAGCCGTTTTCGGCGCTATTGTGCTTGGAGTTTTCTGGTGGCTTTGCAGTTGAGCAATCGCCACCTGTTGTGCCTGTAACATCTCGAAGATAACGTGAAGGCTAACCCCTTGTTCCTCCTGAGTCGGGGTTTTTTGGGCTTCCCGTTGGTTTTCTTGGTGTATACTCCTGTTGGTATGGGAGCTTATCTCGACGTGTTGAGCGTTGCGCGAGACCACGTCCACAGGAATTGGTTTTGCTGCATCCTCAGGGTTTCGTGGTGGTACACCAACACCTGGAACAGCTACACCATTTTCTCCATGGTCCTCAAGACGTTGTTTTCATGTGCGTTCACTGAGTTAGACACTTTGACCTGAAATCAAAGATCTTAGACAACAAAAAGTGTGTAAGATAACTTGTGTTATGTAGTAAACCAGCAAGAAAACAATCACTATTATTTTTAGCCCCACGGTGGGCGCCAAACTGTTTACCTTGAAAACGGTAATGACAATTAGATTTCAATTTGTGGTTCTAAAAATACATGATTTATTTTTATGCTAGTTGTTAGGCAATAGGTGCTAAGTGTGAGACTGAAAAATAAGATAATAACTCCAAAAAACCGTATGTTTAAGCAAACCGAATGGCAGAGAATCGGGGTCTCAAGCCTGGTTATACGGGGCCTCGAGGTCGAGCTCGATGCTAAGATATGCACAGCCGGTAGAGGACTAACAGCTTTGATGAAGGCTCCTTATGATTATTGATGAACAATAAATGAAGAACAATTGATATAACACAATAAATGTAAGCAATAAATAGAATCTAGGGAGAATGTTTTTAAGTTAAAGAGCAAGGATGTTCTTTTATTAAATGTTTTGTGTTGTATTATATATTGTGTATCTTGCAAAATGACAAGGGTCCCTTTTATATATGAGACGGAATCCCAACATAATACAGATGCATTTATTACAAAGATATAAGGCTGGTACAACTATTAAATGCCACTATGCGGGCTTGTACTAGCCTGATAGGCTTGGCTAGCTTTAATCAAGTGCCTAGGGAACTCCCCATCTCTCCATCATAGCTATCGATCTGCACTGCCTCAGAGTTGAGCGTTTGGAAATCCTTCGAGGTTACATCTCGAGCCTCGCCTCGAGCCCTAGCAGGCGTATCTATGGAGCGTCGTAATGGCCACGAAATTGACTCCTCTGATTTCACCGTATACAATACAAAACTAAAACTATTTTAATAAATAAGTTTCAAATATTGTATAGGCAGGAATAAAATCTCATTCTAGTACTACTATATATTTTTTTCTTCGTCAAACATAAAATTCTAACTTTATCTTTTGAATTGAAGAAGTGGTACGCTTATGTTACAAAAAATGAAACGAACTCCCATTTACAAATCCATCCTAATGAAATTAATGAAGTGGCATCATGTGCTAGTCGATTAACTGCGATCTCCTTAAACAATTATGAGAAAATGGGTATGTAATACATTAGGATTGTGACTTTCTCGGAAACTCCTCTTTTTACATGTCATTTTTCATTCATCAAATTTTTATGCATATTTGATTTTGCATTGGCTAGGGAATTGGATTTCTAAATTTTTGTACAGAGACAGTTTTGACACTTTAAACTAATATTTTTAAAATATGTTCCTCCCCCACCCAAGCCACAACGAAAATTTGAGGAAATTTAGGAGTACTTTTTCATAAAAAATTTCCGACAAGTCCGGGACATTGTCTTGAAGTTTAACTTGCAACAATTTAACTTGTACAAGGTTTAAATTCCTAGACACAATCCTGAAATTTCACAAAATTTTTCTGAAGTTCATATGGCTTATTTTATATTATCTTTCTACATTTTTAGGTTGAGACTTTCAATTACTTTACAAACTATATGCCTATTAGCATCCCTAGGTCTTTACATCATATAATTTCTGCTAAACTTTAACTGGAATTATTTTATACTTATGGGCACACATATATATGCTTAGAAAATTCAGCCATCAAATTTAAAAAAGAAAGATCTTGTTGGCCTGAGTAAGTTTGTTTTGATAATTGATAAAAGAACACATGCATGAACAGGGTCCATGGATAGTGTACACATGTGACAGACAGAATCAAGCAAAAGGCTTGCACGTGAAAGGGATAAATATAAGTGGTTATGTATGATATTCCCATAAACGAAAAAGTTGCATATTTGATAAGGAGCATGACTCCTTACTTGAAGAGAACTCTATCCAAGATAAGGGAAGAGTTAGAAGTTGAAGTTGACAAGAGCTCTTCCACCAAGAAAGAGTAAAGCATTAGAACTCTAGCTAATCTTTATTTACTAACTCAATATATGTCACGACCCAAAATCCAACTAGTCGTGATGACACCTAACCCAACCCACTAGGTAAGCCAATTAACAACTATCCAATTCCAATAAAATCTAATAAGACAAATAAGTAAAAAAAATATCTGAATCTTATACATTTCCCAAGGACTAGTAGTACAAATCATGAGAGTCTAAGATTTTAGAATTTACAAAGCTAGTATGAAATAAGGTACATCATCTGTTTGAAATATACATGAACAGATCTTTCACAAGTCTAGAGCTACCATGAACAAGAGGCAGCTATAACCGGAACACAGGTACATCTTCAAATCCAACTACCATCGAACATAGCAATATCAATATCCAACATCTGCACGCAAGGTGCAGAAGTGTAGTATGAGTACGACCGACCCCATGTACTCAATAAGTAACAAACCTAACCTTAGGTTGAAAGTAGTGACGAGCTGGAACATAGGTCGAAGTTCAACACCAATATCCAGCAACAGTTCATAACAACATAATGAAAGCAATAAAAGAAGTACTCAGCGATAAAATGCTCAAGGTCTGCTTTTCAAGTAAATCAGTGAAAATCCAAAGCTTTTACTAAAATCGCCAAAAACATGAGTAGGTTTGAAATCTGTAATTTTTCCCAAAACACTTTTAACAGGTAAATATTTCATATTTAAATTACATGAGAAAAATACATCTCTATGCCTATATGTCAAGTATGCATGTCAAATGCGATGCGTCTCTAAGATAAAACCATATGCATACTCTCAGAGTATCAATTCACTTAGTCCTCCCAATTACTCAGTCTTCACAGCCACTCAGTCCTTACAGTCACTCAGTCCTTATAGCCATTCAATCCTCGCAGTCACTCAATTCTCACAGTCACTCAATCCTCCAAATCATTCGGCACTCATACTCAGTAGGTACCTGCGCTCACTAGGGGTGTGTACAGACTCCAGAGGGGATCCTTCAGCCCAAGCGCTATAACAAGACAATCATGGAATAAATCAATAAAACATGCTGCGGCGTGCAACCCGATCCCAGAAACATCCTCACTATCAGGCCCTCGGCCTCGCTCAGTCATCAATCTCTCTAGTCTCTCGGGCTCTCAATGTCATGAAAAATCAACCCAAAAATAATGATGTGATGAATCAATAAATGGTAACAGACTGAGATATGATATGCATATGAATGCGTATAACTGAGTAATTAATGCAATGAAAATAGATAACTCAACAGCAGTAATAGCCTCAGTGGGTCCCAACAGGATAAGCATTGTAACGACCCGATCGGTCGTTTTAAGAATTTGCGCCCCGATCCCCTATTAACTGCATTCTCCGTATTTGTTTCTTCTATTGTGAGTCGCTAGGAAGATTTAATTTGAGTTTCGGAGTGTTTTGGGACACTTAGTCCCTAAATGAGACTTTAAGTTTTAGAATTTGGACCGTAGTTAGAACAGGGTGAAGACAGCCTCGGAATGGATCTGTTAGCTCCGTTGGATGATTTCGGGTTTAGGAGCGTGTTCGGATTGTGTTTTGGAGGTCCGTAGCTTATTTAGGCTTGAAATGTCGAAAGTTGAATTTTTGAAGTTTCCGGTTCGATAGTGAGATTTTGATATCGGGGTCAAAATGGAATTTCGGAAGTTTGTGACGTGATTGCAAAATTTAAGGTCATTTGGACGAGGTTTGATAGACTTTTTGATCGAAAGCGTAAATTGGAAGTTTTTGGAATTCTTAGGCTTGAATTCGGATGTTAAATTGGTGTTTTGATGTTCTTTTGAGCGTTCCAAAGGTTGGAACAAGTTTGAATGATGTTCTAGGATGGGTTGGAATGTTTGGTTGAGGTCCCGGGGGCCTCGGGTGAGTTTCGGGTGCTTAAAGGGAGTTGGATTGGACTTAGGATGAATTTGATGTTGCTGAACCTGTCATAACCGCACCTACGTGAATGGGACCGCAGGTGCAGTGCCGCAGAAGCGAGATTGGCCAGGCTCCAGCAAACCGCAGGTGCAAAATGGCGAACGCACCTGCGAGACCGCAGGTGCGGTAAAGGAGTTGCAGGTGCGAAAATTGAGCTTTAATGAAACGTCGTATATGCGACTTGTGTTCCGCCGAAGCGGGACCGCAGATGCGGTTTCACTGGTCAGAAAAGAGGCAGAATCGAGGGTTTAGTTTCAAAACCTTAGAAATTAATTTGGGAGCTCGAGAATCGGATTTGGCGATTTTGTGGGAGATTTTCACCTGGGTGTTTTGGGTAAGTAATTTTTACTAAGTTTTGATTAATTTCCACGAATCTATGCTTAAATTCATCCTTTAAATTTGAATTTGGGGTGGATAAATTGGAAAAGTTCTTAGACCTAATATTTGAGTTTGGATCAAGATTTTGATGTAGGATTGGAGTAATTTCTATAGATATGAACATGTGAGAGTGTGAGGATTCCAAATTTGTAAATTTCACCCGATTTCGAGACGTGGGCCCGGAGGACATTTTGGTTATTTTTTCTAATTTCGCGTCTTAGTTTAGAATTAATTAGTGGAATCGGTTACTTGAAGTTTTATTTACATTATGCAATTGATTTGAATAGATTTGGGCCATTTGGAGTCGAGTAGTCGTGGCAAAAGCGTGGTATCGAGTTGATTGAGCTGGTTCGAGGTAAGTGGCTTGCCTAACCTTGTGTGGGGGAACTCCCCCTAGGATTTGGTGTTGTTGATATTTGAAATGCCTTGTACGTGAGGTGAGGAGTGCGTACCTGTGCTAATTGTTGATAATCCGATTTTTCATTATGTAACTAAAATTGTGTTTCCTTTCCTGTTTATACTACTTGCAATTTAAGCCTGCTGTTAGCTTAGGGAAAGAATGTCTAATTGACTTAATTTCTTACTGCTCAACTGCCTTATTTGTATTGTGTGCAACATGCTAGGTTAGAAATACCTATTTTAACTTGGTATGAAATTTGAATTTAATTGAGTATTCTTCATGTTGCTGTTGTGCATTTACATTGGGACTACGGGATGGTATCCCGGGAGACCCCCCTGTATGTTTACTTTCGGACTACGGATTTGTATTCCGGGAGATCCCCCTGCACTTTTACTTTGGGACTACGGATTTGTATTCCGGGAGATCCCCCTGCACTTCTACATTGGAACTAACGAGACTGCACCCGGTAGATTCTCCCAGTACTGAGTATTTACATTTGGGACTACGGATCGAGATTCGGATAGATCCCCGTGCACTATAAGTTGGACTACGGGACGATATCCCAGGAGATCCACTGGATATTTATATTTGGGACTACAGGACGGTATCCTGGGAGATCCCTGGTTGTTATCTCTATGCTGAGCTGTGTTCTTTTCGTGATTATTTCTTTCTCTATAATAGTTGTTGTTATTCTTATTACCCTGTGTTAGTTCATACTATTAGCATTTAATTATGTTGTCGTATTCTATACTGTGTTATCTTATTTTTTTCCAGCTATAATCAGTAAGGCCTGACCTTCCTCGTCACTACCCGACCGAGGTTAGGCTTGGCACTTGCTGAGTACCGCTGTTGTGTACTCATGCCCTTCCTGCGCATGTTTTTCATGTGCAGATCCAGGTACTTCGACTCAACCCTACTACCCTTGAGGCGGGGGATCCATCAGAGACTTCGAGGTATGTCTGCCGCGTCCGCAGATCGATGAGTCCTTTTCCATTCTCTCTTATAGTATTAGCCCTTCTGTATTTACTTTTGCTTAGACACTCTGGAGTTAGAACACTGTAGTTATTCCACAGCTTGTGATTTTATGAGATTCCGGGTTTCGGGAAATATAGTTTCAGTTTGAGAGTTTTATTGTATATGCCTAGCGGCATCTTTAAACCTTCATTATGATTATTTCGCATGTTTTTGTTTGATTTATTCTGTTGTTTCTTTTTCCGCAATTTGTTAGGCTTACCTAGTCGTAGAGACTAGGTGCCGTCACGATAGTTCACAGAGGGCGAACTGGGGTCGTGACAAGTTGGTATCAGAGCTCTAGGTTCATAGGAGTCATGAGTCACACGCCGGTTTATTAGAGTCTCGCGGATCGGTACAGAGATGTCTGTACTTATCTACGAGAGGATATGTAACTGTTAGGAAAATTCCATTTCATTTTATTTCCTTGTCGTGCGAGATTTTGATATCACAATTCTAAACTTCTGTCTTCTATTCTCTCACAGATGGTGAGGACACGTGCTACCCGAGATGATTAGGCACCCGCGCCCCCTACTGGAGCCGTTAGAGGCCGGGTCCGGGGTAGAGGCCGAGGACGCGCACATGGTGCAGCCAAAGCACCCACGTGAGCTACCACCGAGGTGCCCTTAGCAGTTCCAGCCAGAGTCCAGACACTTGATACGACTACTGGTACTACTACTCCAGCACTCCAGGAGACTCTGGCGCAGTTTATGACTATGTACACCACTTTAGCTCAGGCAGGGTTGCTTCCCCTTGCTGCAACTACATCCCAGGCCGGGGGAGGAGCACAGACTCCCGCCACTCGCACTCCTGAGCAGCGAGTGCATGTTGATCAGGTCCCAAAGATTATTCCTGTATAGCCGGTAGCCCTAGCTCAGCCCGAGGAGAGGGCAGTAGCTTCAGAGGAGGAGCAGAAGAGGCTTGAGAGGTTCAAGAAGTATCTGCCTCCTACATTTAGTGGACTAGCCTCAGATGATGCTCTTGGATTTCTAGAGGAGTGCTACCGTATCCTCCGCACCATGGGTATATCAGGATCGAGCGGGGTTTCCTTCACTACCTTTCAGCTTCGTGGGGCCGCCTATCAGTAGTGACGTGCTTATGAGTTAGACTGTCCGGATGAGGCAGCTTCCCCGACCTGGACTCAGTTTTCAGATATGTTCACGAGAGAGTATGTTCCCCAGAGCCTTAGGGATGCTTGGCGCGTAGAGTTTGAGCATTTGCACCAGGGTACTATGGCTTTCTCGGAGTATGCTGTCCGTTTCATCGACTTGGCTAGACATGCACCAGCTTTTGTTTCAACTGTTCGCGAGAAGGTTCGCCGGTTTATTAAGGGTCTTATTACCAGCATCAGGTCTAGCATGGCTCGTGAGTTGGAGATGGATATTTCTTATCAGCAGGTGGTGAGCATTGCTAGGAGGATTGAGGGTATACATGCTAGGGATAGAGAAGAGAGGGAGGCAAAGAGTTCTGGAGAGTCGGGCCATTTTTCTAGTGCCTGTGCCCTAGCTGCAAGTCGTCATGGTAGGGATTATATGAGTCGCCCTGCTCATTCAGCTCTTCCAGCAGCCAGCGGTATTCCAGCACCTCCCAGACCTCAGGAGCCTTATTATGCACCTCTAGTATCTAGTGCGCCTCCTACGCGGGGTGCTTCCAGTGGTCAGTCCAACAGTCCTGACCTGAGCTAGTCACAGCCGCCACGTCCTCCCAGAGCTTGTTTTTAGTGTGGTAACACACGCCATATGGTGAGGGATTGCCCTAGACTTAGGAGGGGTGCACCTCCACAGACTTCTCAGCCACAGCGTGCCCCGCAGAGTTCTCAGGCTTTGATCACAGCACCAGTTGCTACCCCACCTGCTCAGCCAGCTAGAGGTGGAGGTCGAGGAGGTAGAGGTCCCCCTCGAGGGGGAGGCCAGGCTAGATACTATGCCCTTCCTAAGCGTACGAGGCTGTCGCCTCCGATTCTGTCATCACAGGTACTATCCTGGTCTGTCATAGAGATGCATCGGTTCTATTCGATCCAGGCTCCACTTATTCCTATGTGTCCTCCTATTTTACGCCGTATTTGGGCGTATCTCGGGATTCTTTGAGTTCCTCTATTTATGTTTCTACTCCTGTTGGAGATTCTCTTGTTGTGGACCGCGTTTATAGGCCGTGTTTGGTTGCTCTTAGTGGTTTTGAGACCAGAGCCGATTTGTTATTGCTCAGCATGGTAGCCTTTGATGTTATTCTGGGCATGGACTGGTTGTCGCCCCATTATGCTATTTTTGATTGTCACGCGAAAATCGTGACGCTGGCTATGCCATGTGTACCGTGAGTAGAGTGGAGGGGTACTTTAGATCATACTTCTAGTAGAGTTATTTCATTTCATAAGGCTCAGCGTATGGTTGAGAAGGGGTGTGACGCATATCTAGCTTATGTGAGAGATGTCAGTATTGATACCCCTACAGTCCATTCAGTCCCAGTAGTACGAGATTTCTCTGATGTGTTTCCAGCTGATCTTCCGGGCATGCCGCCCAATAGAGATATTGATTTTGGCATTGATCTGTTGCCGGGCACTTAACCCATTTTTATTCCTCCGTACGGTATGGCTCCTCCTGAGTTGAAGGAGTTGAAGGAACAGTTACAGGAATTGCTTGATAAGGGTTTCATTCGGCTTAGTATGTCACCTTGGGGTGCTCCTGTCTTGTTTGTGAAGAAAAAGGATGGTTCTATGCGTATGTGTATTAATTATCGCCAGTTGAACAAGGTTACAGCGAAGAACCTTTATCCTTTGCCTCGTATTGATGACCTGTTTGATCAGTTATAGGGTGCTTGTGTGTTTTCTAAGATTGACGTACGATCAGGCTATCATCAGTTGAAGACTCGGGAGCCAGATATCCCGAAGACTGCCTTCAGGACTCGGTATGGTCATTACGAGTTCCTTGTTATGTCATTTGGGCTGACCAATGCCCCAGCAGCCTTCATGCATTTGATGCTCAGTCTATTCCGGCCATATCTTAACTCATTCGTCATTGTCTTTATTGATGACATCCTGGTATATTCCCGGAGTCGGGAAGATCATGAGCAGCACCTGAGGACAGTGCTCCAGACCTTGAGGGAGAAAAAATTGTATGCTAAGTTCTCGAAATGTGAGTTCTGGTTGGATTCCGTAGCATTCTTGGGTCATGTGGTATCTAGTGAGGGCATATAGGTGGATCCGAAGAAAGTGGAAGCAGTGCATAGTTGGCCCAAACCATCCTCAGCTACAGAGATCCGTAGTTTTCTTGGATTGGCGGGTTATTACCGTCGATTTGTTCAGGGATTTTCATCTATTGCAGCACCTATGACCAGGCTGACCCAGAAGGGTGCTCCGTTACAGTGGACAGAAGAGTGTGAGGAGTTCTTCCAGAAGCTCAAGACAGCTTTGACTACAACCCCAGTTTTGATATTGCCTACCGGTTCGGTGTCTTATACTATCTATTGTGATGCCTCAAGGGTTGGCCTTGGAGTGGTAGTGAAGCAGGACGGTAGGGTGATTGCCTACGCGTCCATATAGTTGAAGGTACATAAGAAGAATTATCCTGTTCATGATCTCGATTAGTTGCTATTGTTCATGCCATGAAGATCTGGCATCACTATTTGTATGGTGTGCCTTGTGAGATTCATACTGATCATCAGAGTTTGCAGCATCTGTTCAAGCAGAAGGATCTAAATTTGCGCCAGAGGAGGTGGTTAGAGCTGCTGAAGGACTATGATATCACTATTTTGTATCACCCGGGGAAGGCCAATTTGGTGGCCGATGCTTTGAGTCGCTGGGCGGAGAGTTTGGGGAGTTTGGCTTATTCACCAGCAGAAGAGAGGCCCATGGCGATGGATGTGCAGGCCTTAGCCAGCCAGTTTGTGAGATTGGATCTTTCGGAGCCCAGTCGGGTTCTAGCTTGCGTGGTCTCTTGGTCTTCCTTGTTTGATCGTATTCGGGAGCGTTAGTTTGATGACCCTCATTTGCTTGTCCTCAAGTACAAGGTTTTGCATGGCGATGCCAGAGATGTTACTATTGGTGATGATGGGGTATTGAGGATGCAGGGTTGAGTTTGTATACCCAATATTGATGGGCTTCGATTTGGAGAAGGCCTACCGTTTGCGGTATTCCATCCATCCGGGTGCCGCAAAGATGTACCGGGATTTGAGGCAGCACTATTGGTGGAGGCGGATGAAGAATGATATAGTTGGGTTCGTAGCTCGATGCCTCTATTGTCAGCAGGTGAAGTATGAGCACCAGAGACCGGGTAGATTGCTTGAGCAAATAGAGATCCCGGAGTTGAAGTGGGAACGGATCACCATGGACTTCGTAGTTGGGCTCCCACGAACTTTGAGGAAGTTCGATGCCATTTGGGTGATTGTGGATCGGCTGACCAAGTCCGCGCATTTCATTCCTATGAGTACTACCTATTCTTCGGAGCGGTTGGCGGAGATTTATATCCGGGAGATTGTCCGCCTGCATGGTATACTTGTTTCCATCATTTTAGATAGAGGTACTCAGTTCGCATCATGATTCTGGAGGGCCGTACAGCATGAGATGGGTACTCGGGTGGAGTTGAGTACAACATTTCACCCTCAAACGGACGGACAGTCCAATCGCACTATTCAAATTCTTGAGGATATGCTCCGTGCATGTGTGATTGAGTTTGGAGGATCTTGGGATCAGTTCTTGCCATTGGCGGAGTTTGCCTACAATAACAGTTATCAGTCTAGCATTCAGATGGCACCGTATGAGGCTTTATATGGTAGGCGGTGTAGAACTCTGGTGGGTTGGTTCGAGCCAGGTGAGGCTAGATTATTGGGCACAGACTTGGTATAGGATGCGTTGCAGAAGGTTAAGGTGGTTCAGGATAGACTTCGCACAGCCCAGTCCAGACAGAAGAGTTACGCAGACCACAAGGTTCGTGATGTTTCCCATATGGTTGGAGAGCGGGTTCTACTTCGAGTTTCGCCTATGAAGGGCGTTATGAGATTTGGGAAGAAAGGGAAGTTGAGTCCGAGGTTTATTGACTCTTTTGAGATATTGAGGCGTGTTGGGGAGGTTGCTTATGAGCTTGCCTTACCTCCCAGCTTGGCAGGAGTTCATTCGGTATTTCACGTTTCGATGCTCCGGAGGTATCACGGTGATCCGTGGCACGTGTTGGATTTCAGTTCAGTTCAGTCCAGTTGGACAAGGATCTATCTTATGTTAAGGAGCCAGTGGCGATATTGGACAGGCAAATGCGAAAGCTGAGGTCAAAGAACATTGCATCAGTGAAGGTTTAGTGGCGGGGTCGGCCGGTCGAGGAGGCGACTTGGGAGACTGAGCAGGATATGCGCAGCCGTTACCCTCATCTTTTCATTACTTCAGGTATGTCTCTATGCTCGTTCGAGGATGAACAAATGTTTAAGTGTGGGAGAATGTAACGACCCGGCCGGTCATTTTAAGAATTTACGCCCCGATCCCCTATTAACTACATTCCCCGTGTTTGATTCTTCTGTTTTGACTTGCCAGGAGGATTTAATTTGAGTTTCGGAGTATTTTGGGACACTTAGTCCCTAAATGAGATTTTAAGTTTTAGAATTTGGACCGTAGTCGGAACAGGGTGAAGACGGCCTCGGAATGGAATTCTGTTGGTTCCGTTAGGTTCGTTGGGTGATTTCGGGTTTAGGAGCGTGTTGGGATTGTGTTTTGAAGGTCCGTAGCTTATTTAGGCTTGAAATGCCGAAAGTTGAATTTTTGAAGTTTCCGGTTCGATAGTGAGATTTTGATATCGGGGTAGGAATGGAATTCCGGAAGATGGGGTAGCTCCGTAGTGTTGAATGTGACGTGCTTGCAAAATTTCAGGTCATTCGGACGAGGTTTGATAGACTTTTTGATCGAAAGCGTAAATTGGAAGTTTTTGTAATTCTTAGGCTTGAATCCGATGTTAAATTGGTGTTTTGGTGTTGTTTTGAGCGTTTCGAAGGTTGGAACAAGTTTGAATGATGTTTTAGGATTGGTTGGCATGTTTGTTTGAGGTCCCGGGGGCCTCGGGTGAGTTTCGGGTGCTTAACGGGCGTTGGATTGGACATAGGAAGAATTTAAGGTTGCTGAACCTGTCATAACCGCACCTACGTGAATGCGACATTAGGTGCGGCACTGCAGAAGCGGCTGAGAGACCACAGAAGCGAGATTGGCCAGGCTCCAGTAAACCGCAGGTGCGAAATGGCGAACGCACCTGCGAGACCGCAGGTGCGGTAAAGGAGTTGCAGGTGCGAAAATTGAGCTTTAATGAAACGTCGCAAATGCGACTTGTGTTCCATAGAAGCGGGACCGCAGGTGCGGTCCCAGGGCCGCATATGCGATTTCACTGGTCAGAAAAGGGGCAGAATCGAGGGTTTAGTGTCAAAACCTTAGAAATTGATTTAAGAGCTCAGGATTGGCGATTTTGTGGGAGATTTTCACCTGGGTGTTTTGGGTAAGTAATTCTTACTCGATTTTGATTAATTTCCACGAATCTATGCTTAAATTTATCCTTTAAATTCGAATTTGGGGTGGAAAAATTGGAGAAAAGTTGGAAAAGTTCTTAGACCTAATATTTGAGTTTGGATCAATATTTTGATGTCGGATTAGAGTAATTTCTATATATATGAACTCGTGAGAGTGTGAGGATTCCGAATTTGTACATTTCACCCGATTCTGAGACGTGGGCCCGGAGGGCGTTTTGGTCATTTTTCCTAATTTCGCGTATTAGTTTAGATTTAATTAGTGGAATCAGTTACTTGAAGTTTTATTTACATTATGCAATTGATTTGAATAGATTTTGGCCATTTGGAGTCGAGTAGTCGGGGCAAGAACGTGGTATCGAGGTTATTAAGCTGGTTCGAGGTAAGTGGCTTGCCTAACCTTGTGTGTGGGAACCCCCTTTAGGATTTGGTATTGTTGATAATTGAAATGCCTCGTACGTGAGGTGAGGAGTGCTTACCTGTGCTAATTGTTGAAAATCCGGTTTTTCATTAAGTAACTAAAATTGTGTTTCCTTTCCTGTTTATACTAGCAATTTAAGCCTGCTGTTAGCTTAGGGAAAGCATGTCTAATTGACTTAATTGCTTATCTACTCAACTGCCTTATTTGGATTATGTGCAACATGCTTGGATAGAAATACCTGTTTTACCTTGGTATGAAATTTGAATTTAATTGAGTATTCTTCGTGTTGCTGCTGTGCATTTACTTTTGGACTACGGGGCGGTATCCCGGGAGATCCCCCTGTATGTTTACTTTGGGACTACGGACTTGTATTCCGGGAGATCCCCCTGCACTTTTACTTTGGGACTATAGATTTGTATTCCGGGAGATCCCCATGCACTTTTAAATTGGAACTACGAGACTGCACCCGGTAGATTCCCCCAGTACTGAGTATTTACATTTGGGACTACGGATCGGGATTCCGGTAGATCCCCGCACATTATGAATTGGACTACGGGACGTGTCACGACCCCAGTTCACCCTCCATGAACATGTCGTGATGGCACCTAGTTCCTACAACTAGGTAAGCCTATCAATTCGGAAATAACTACTTAACTTGCGAAATGGTCAAATAAGGCTAAACATATTAAAATATTAACTGCATATAAGGCCGCTCGGCCTAACAACCCAAAAGAAATGCGGAAGTCTACAATTCAATCCCAAAACCCGAAAACTCACGGGAACCACAGGCTAACAGGAACATAGTACGCTGCTCTAACTCCAGAATATCTAAACAACTGAGAGAAAACGGATAAACTAAATACTAAAGCTGGAACAGAATAGAGACTCCAGGTCTGCGGACGCGGCAGATATACCTCGAAGTCTCCGTGTATCTCCTCGCCTCAAGGATAGTGCGCCAGAGAAGAGGTACCTGGATCTGCACATGAAGAACATGCAGAGGAAGGGCATGAGTACACCACAGCGGTACCCAGTAAGTGCCAAGCCTAACCTCGGTCGGGTAGTGACGAGGAAGGTCAGGGCCCTACTGAGGTAAAACATAATAATTAATAAGATAACGGAAACAGTTTAAATAAAGTCTACAGCGAGAATCTAAACCAGATAAATAAGGAAGAACAGTAGTAGAAGGCAAAGGTAACAATACAAGGAGTACCGCTCTCAACTAGGAATAATAGTCGGGGATCTCTTAGTATCCCGAAAATCTCTTGGTATCCTCATCACATGCACCAGGGATCTCTTGGTATCCTCATCATAAACACTGGGGATCTCTTGGTATCCCGAGGATCTCTTGGTATCCTCAACATATACACTAGGGATCTCTTGGTATCCTGAGGATCTCTTGGTATCCTCAATAGTATGCCAGCGATCTCTTGGTATCCTCAATATATATAAATGTGCCAGGCATCTCTTGTTATCCCGAGGATCTCTTGGTATCCTTAATAATATGCCAGGGATCTCTAGGTATCCCGAGGATCTCTTGGTATCCTCAATATATATAAATGTGCCAGGGATCTCTTGGTATCCCGCACCTCAGTCCAGAATATCTCAAGTACAGGGGGGGGATCTCCCGGGAAGCCGTCCCGTAGTCCCAAATTAAACACACAACAACAACAATTCGTAATTCTCGGAATAATGCTAAAAATCAGGACAAGAAGTAGTAAATTATAGCCTAACATGCTTCACAGAGTACATATAGCACAGCTAAAACAAATAAGCAAGTAAGCCAGCTAAACATGAGTCTCTAAGCTAGCACAGGTATAAGCTTACAGTTAAAATGAACAAGTAAACAAGAAATCTCAATTTAAATACTTCAAGTAGAAACTGGTTTACAACAATTAGCTCAAGTACGCACTCGTCACCTCACGTACGAGGCATTCAAATATTCAAAGATCATATCCTAAGGGGAAAGGTCCCCCACACAAGGTTAGACAGGCCACTTACCTCGAACCGGCTCAATATCAACTAGAAACCACGCTCTTGCCACGAGTATCCGACTCCAAATGGCTCAAATCTATTCAATTCAATTACACATCGTAAATAACATCGCAAACACCTGGTTTTGCTAATAAATTCAAAGCTACGACGTAAAATTAGGTGAAATGACCAAAATGCCCTCCAGGCCAACATCCCAGAATCGAATAATTTTCATATTTTTAGAACCCTCGTACTCTCACGAGTCTAACCATATAAAAAATCTCCCAAATCGGAGGTCAAATGCCCACTCAAAACTCAATAGTTTAGGCAATGAAGTTTTACCCCAAATTATCCAATTTTTGATCCTAAATTCGAATTCCAATGATGTATTTAACTATATAATGATGAAATATAACAAAAAGGGACCAAAGAAATGTTACCCAGTGATCTTCTCTTCGAAACCCACTCAAAATCGCCTAAAACCGAGCTCTCAATTTATTTCTCCAACTTATGAAATTAAAACCCTCGATTTTCTATATCTGTACAGTGAATGCCGCTTTTGCGGTCTAGGGACCGCTTCGCTGCTTCTGCGGCTTCTTTTAAAAGGCCAGACCTCCGCTTCTGCGGATAAATAACCGCTTCTGCGGTACCGCTCAGGCGGAAAATTCAATCGCTTCTGCAGTTCTTGAGGGGGGGGGGGACCGAACTCGCTTTTGCGATGAGCGAGCCGCTTCTGTGGTTCCCAAGCCGCAGAAGCGAAATTACCAGAAGGAACAAAATACCAGCTGCTGCAAACTTAGAAATTTTCCTCCGTTAACCACCCGGAATCATCCCGAGGCCCCCGGGACCTCAACCAAAAGCACCAATACCACCTAATACCTTATTCAAACTTGTACTAATTTTGAAAACACCTAAAACAACGCCGGAAACCCGAATTAATCAAAGATTCAAGCCTAAGAACTTCAAATTTCTTCCAAATACGATTTCGATCAAAAACCTAACCAAAACACGTCCAAATGACCTGAAATTTTGCACACACATCCTAAATGACATGACGGAGCTACTGCAACTTCCGGAATCCCAATCCGACCCTCGGATCAAAAACTCACTATCGGACCGGAAACTTCAAAAATTCAAACTTCGGCATTTCAAGTCTAAATGAGCTACGGACATCCAAAATACATTCCGAACACGCTCCCAACCCCGAAATCACCTAACGGAGCTAACGGAACCATCGAATTTCCATTATGAGGTCGTCTTCACACTGTTCCGACTTCGGACCATTTTTCAACACTTAAGCTCTCATTTAGGGACTAAGTGTCCCAAAACACTCCGAATCCTTACACCGAACATCCCGACAAACCAAAATAGCAAAAATGAACTTAGGGGAAGCAGTTAAGGGGGGGGGGATCGGGGCGTAAATTCCAAAAACGACCGGCTGGGTCGTTACAAATCGAGATCAACCCCGGCAAGATCCAAGCTATCATGGATATCACGGTAGTGGATAATGTGAAGGTCGTACAAAGGCTAACCGGGCGCATTGCCGCCCTGGGCGATTCATCTTGAGGTCCTCCAATAGGAGCCATCGATTTTTCTCATTAGTGAAGAAGAGAAAAAACTTCACATGGACCCTAGAATGCCAACGGGCCTTAGAAGAACTCAAGCGATAACTATCGAGCCCATCACTACTTCACATACCGAGGGCAGACGAACGACTATACTTGTATTTGGCAGTATAAAAAATAACGGTAAGTAAAGTCCTAGTTCGGGAAGAACAAGGTATGCAATTTCCAATTTATTATGATAGCAGGACCTTAGGTGTGGCCGAAACTAGATATCCTCACCTAGAAAAATTGGCGCTCGCTTTGCTAAGTGCCTTTAGGAAACTGCAACCATATTTTCAGTGCCATCATATATGTGTTGTGACAACCTACCCATTACGAAATATAATGCATAAACCCGAACTCTCGGGATGGTTGGCCAAATGAGCCATAGAAATCAACGGGTACGATATGGAATATCAACCCCGGACAGAAATTAAATCTCAAATTTTTGCAGATTTCGTGGCCGACTTTACGCCGGCCCTAATACCCAAAGTCGAAAGATATTTGTTGGTAAACTCGGGGACATCTTCAGGAATCTGGACCCTCTTTACGGATGGTGCCTCGAACACAAACAGGTCCGTACTTGGCATCGTACTGAAGCCACCCACATGCAATATAGTTAGACAATCCATTAGAACTGTGAAATTGACTAACAACGGGCTGAATATAAGGCCATGATTGCAGGTCTCGAACTGGCTAAAAGCTTGGGGGCGGAGGTGATCGAAGCTAAGTGTGACTCCCTCCTTGTGGTGAACCAAGTTAATGGGACGTTCGAAGTCAGAGAAGAACGAATGCAAGCGTACCTAGCTAAGTTACATGTAACATTACATCGGTTCAAAGAGTGGACTTTGCAGCACGTACCTCGAGATCAAAATAGTGAGGCCGACGCCCTTGCAAACTTAAGGTCGTCGATCGGAGATGACGAGCTCAACTCGGGGGCAGTCGTACAACTCATGAGGTCGGTAGTAGAAGAAGGTGACACCGAAATAAACTCCGCAAGCTTAACCTGAGATTAGAGAAATAAATACGTAAAGTATTTGAAGACCGGGAAACTTCCCGCAGATTCAAAAGAATCGAGGGCCCTGCATCGATTCAGCTTGTTTGAGGACGAAACTTTATTCAGAAGAATGTTCGATGGCCCGCTAGAAATATGTCTAGGACCCGGAGATACCGAGTATGTTCTGAAGAAAGTTCACGAGGGCACCTGCGGAAATCATTCAGGTGCCAAATCATTGGTTCAAAAGGTGATCAGAGCCGGCTATTACTTGATCGACATAGAAAAAGATGCGAAAGTACAAAAATGTGACAAGTGCCAAAGATATGCTCCGATAATTTACCAACCCGGGGAGCTGCTGCATTCCGTCTTATCGCCATGGCCATTCATGAAGTGGAGAATGGACATTGTCAGCCCTCTTCCATGGGCACCGGATAAGGCTCAATTTTTCGTATTTATGACTGATTATTTTTCTTTGGGGTTGAAGCACAGGCATACGAGAAGGTCAGGGAGAAGGAAGTCACTGACTTTATTTGGGACCACATCATATGCCTGTTCGGGATACCGTCCGAAATTGTATATGACAACGGGAAAAAGTTTATCGGCAGAAAAGTGACCAAGTTTCTCGAAGATCATTAGATTAAAAGAATCTTATCGACACCTTATGACCCTAGTGGGAACATACAAGACGAATCGACCAACAAAACCATAATCCAAAACCTTAAGAAAAGGTTGACCGACGCCAAGGGAAAATGAAAGGAGATCCTGCCTGAAGTTCTTTGTGCATATCGCACAACCTCGAAGTCCAGTACCGACGTTACCCTGTTCTCATTGGTTTATCGCACCGAAGCTCTAATACTGGTCAAAGTGGGGGAGCCAAGTATCAGATTTAGAATGCAACAAAGGAATCAAATGACGAGGCCATAATACGAGCCTGGAGCTATTGGATGAAAGGCGTGAAGCCGCCCTTGTTCGATTGGCCACCCAAAAGAAATAGATCTAGAGATATTACAATCGAAGAGCCAACCTTCGATACTTCAATGTTGGGGACTTAGTACTAAGGAAGGTCACACTAAATGCCCGGAATCCGAACGAAGGGAAGTTTGGTCCGAACTGGGAAGGATCGTACCAGATTCTCGAAGTCACCGGGAAAGGATCCTATAATCTCGAAATGATGAACAGAAACAACTACCACATAATTGGAATATAGCTCACCTAAAACGATATTACTGCTAAGGTACGACCCCACTCATTTTCTTTTATTTCGGACTAAAATTTGCAGGTAATCGACAAGAGGCAGCACGAAGTTTTAGGTCTGAAAGCACGCGTTGTACTCTTTTTCCTTAGACTGGTTTTGTCCAAAATAGATTTTCCAACAAGGTTTTTAACGAGGCAACAATTGATCGTGCTAAATTAGAATCAAATGTCGATCACGAATCTATGTCGAAGATAACATTAACAGTATCCGAGGTTACTCTATAATCAACCTCGAATACTAGGGGGCATAACCCTCGGATATCGACTTTAGCAAGGAAATTACTTCTTAATAGAAGGGTCTCGATATGTAGCATTTTTTGTAAGGGCCAAACGGTCAAACGAACCATGCCCACATAGATTGCTCGAGCCCTGGCATAAAATATGTATGCATGTATAACTATTTATCACAAGAATAAAGAGAAGTACTTTCCTTGCAATTATCTTATGTTTGAAAAATTTCCTCTTTACATCCCTTAAAGAATTGCGTACTTCCAATCTCCTAAATCTAGCTATCTCAAGGGTCACTTATAATCAGAGTTCGAATTATCACTCCCTTACTCGGGGACCGCCGTCTCAAAACAAACTCGAACGGCCCAAGTCACTGGGCCTCGGGGGCATAAGACCTATTAGGCAACCCCTGGATTTTACAGGCCACAACCATCGCACTCGAGAACTGTTATCTTGGGCAAGCTCGTATAGCTCGGGAAATCAAGTCCAATGGGCAGCTCCCGAACTAAAAGGTTACGGCCATAGTAACATGGCTTGGAGACGTCTGAAACCCGTAACAAAAACTAGGCCTTCGAAAAAAGATTTTTTTTTTCATAACCGGTTCTAAAGGCTACCCTCGGCGAACTATAATCTCGGCTACCTACTTTGGGAAAAAGTTTGCGGTAACACCGAACCCCCAAGACGCCTTAAAACAGAATAATGTAAAGGCAAGGTTTGTTTGAACTTTCAAACATAACCTATGTTATTTTATGCTAAGGCATTCCGGCCTTCAAGAATACAAGTAATAAGGAAACAAAATTTGAAAGCCGAAAGGGAAAGAAATATATATTTATCCAATAACCTTTTTTACAAAGGCCAGAATGGCCTGACACAGAAATCTACAATGGCTAAACGACCTAAAAAGAAGCAAAAAGCAAAAAAAAAAGAAAAAAGAAAAACATCTAAAGGCCTAAGTGGCCTGGTCCTCATCGAAGGCAGCATCTTCATACCCGGGATTTACCTCCCTCCCCCCCACCCCCATCAGACTCGCTTGAGCTCTCGGAATCTTCCTCTAGAAAAGCCAGTTTCCAGGCCCTGGTTTCATCTACTTTGGCATTCTCGATTTCAGCTAGTATGTCGAAGTTCTGAGCAAGTACTCCCTCGAGGGATTCCCTTCGAGCTTGCAACCTTGCATGCTCCACCATACCTTTAGCCTGCGCCTAAATTGCCTCGACATCAACCTTGAATTGGGTCACTTTAGCATCAGGCTCGGTCTTGGCCACAACCACCTCTGATTGGCCGCCTCGAGTTCCTTGGCCAGATTCTCTTGACCAGAAATAGCCGAGTTCAATCTTCTTGGCCTGCACCGAGGATTTCGCTTTTGCAACCTGGAGTTGGGCCTCGACAGACACCAGTTGTTCTTGGGCAGTTTCCTTTTTCGAGGCTAATTGTTCCATATTTTTTTTCCACTCCTCGGCCTCAGCTTGTATCGTGTTTACCTGCGCCTGGAGCTACTTGATCTATTGAAGCCTCTATCAGACCTGTAGGATTAGATCGTTAGCCACTATGTCCAATTCGTCATCATTATCTTGAAGTACTTGATTTACTTACTCGGCCATCTCGACATGTGTCACACCTCCTTATTCCCGAGTGATAGGGAGTTTTTCTAATTAAAGTGACATTAATCGAAATGAGATTATTTATTTATTCAGAGTCGCCACTTGGAATAATTTTATGGTGTCCCAAGTCACCGATTTATTTTAAGTCCCAAATCGAGGAAATTTGACTCCGTTTTAAATCACGCTTTATTAATATCAAGATTAGTTTTTGCCAAAGTTGCGTGAACGCATACTTTGATTTATTTGTGGAAATCATAATCATGTCACACGAACGTGTACACAATTACGATAGTAGATTAAATGCGCGCCTAAAAGCATTTCTACAAATATTCATTTTTAAATCATAACCGTGTCACGCGAACGTGTACATAATCACGATAATTTGATTAAATGCGTGCCTAAAAGCATTCTAGCGTATGTTCGGATATTATTCATTTTTTGCTATTTGCTAAGGTTTGAGATTACAAGTGAGAGTCCAAAATTACGGAGTTGTTTGTGGGAAAAAGCATATGGCAGCGTTTTACTAAAAACACTGTAATTATTTCAACGAGAACATACTATGTTTATTGCTTTTAGTCAGTAAATCCTCCAACGCATGATGAAACAAAAACTGAAGGTTGCGTGCAGGGAGGCTAATTGAGACTATGTATTAAACATGAAAAATATCGATAGTTGAATGGAATTCATTTAACACCTTGAATTATTGGGGAATTTCACGACAAATAAGTCATCAGAAAATTAACAAAATACTGGAAAGTTCTCTTCCTAATTAATTAATTCCGCCAAAAATACAAACAAATTCGAAATTCTTGGCCCAGGATCTGGCTTCTGAAATGGATCCAACAAACCTTAACCACTAAATAATTATATTTCAGACAAAGATTAAATAACAGTCCACATTGATATAAAAGCAATTTTCATCATAACATTGGCTGGTCATAACATAAATTGCACTGTTTCATTAGCACAAATCTATACTCTATGCTTCCCTTTTGTTGAAATTTCCATGATATGAGCCATCTTGTAGTGCTTTTCTCAAAAAGCCCATGTTTGATTTACGAGGAGATAGCCACTAGGCTATCCTTGCAAACTAACTTGGTTGTATCAATGAGTAACAGTAACAACACGTTAATTAAACAGCACATTCAAATCTGGATTTCATTTAAACAACTAAATCATTATTCAGGGTAGGCAAACTTGCTACAAAGCCACGTTCGACCATTATGCTGAGCAAATTGAAAGAACAACATGAAACTAGATTTCTGCATCAATTAAGTATACACAACAAGACTTGCATAAATTTTAGAGAAAAAACAGAACAACATTAAATAGATGCTACATACATCCACCAAACCTATCACATGTTCTTAAACCTCCAAGAACTGCACAAATTGAACTAATAGAAACATTAGACATGCTGAATCCACAAAATTTTACAAGAGTATAGCACAAACAGTACAACTTCATTCATGATTTGAATAGAAGATAACAAAAGTAGATAAACGCACCTAGTAGAAAAGTAACAACAATAGAGAAAATAAAAGAAAATATGCACTTCACAAGCTGCCACTCGACCAGCAGCAATAGGAACAACCAAGAAATGGAGACAAACTAATACTCCAATTCCCAGAACAGGTGAGGTCCAAAGAATAGCAAAATGAAGCCAACTGAGATTTTTTTTTTTTGCTTATTTTTTTGTTTTTCTGTTTTTTTTCTAGTTCTTTTTTCTTACTTAAAAGAGGAGAAAAGCAGAATGAAGAAGATGAAAATATGTCTATGAATTTCTAAGGGTTCTCTTGTGTGTGAGTGAAGGGAAAGTGAGGTCTCTTATATAGGAAAGGGTGTATGCTCTATGACAGAGTGATAGAGGGTATGTGAGAGAATATTCTAGCATGAATTTAGTGAATGTCAACTAAAAATAAGGGATAAGGCATCTTTTCTTAACTAGAAATGGACAGCTGTCTAAAACTAATTTTTCTTTTTACATTTCATCCCCCCCCCCCCAGTTTCCGGACTTTACTCCTAAGACCCCCAAACAAACAAAACTTTCCCAATGTTTACAAACCTATTCAGCAAGAAAAACCAACGTATCCAGAGATCAAAACCAAGTCGGCAATTACCTAAATTAATCATACCATTATCCCTAAATTAATTATTCTAACAGAATCATGCAATTAAATTACTAACATACAATTATATGCTAATTTAATCATGCAAAACTGGTACTTCAGGTTTTTTTGAGAGAAAACAAAACGACATGCAGTGAGAAAAACTAATAGAAATGAGGATTGATTAGAAATGAGTGAGAAATAAATGAAATAAATTACATATTAATCATTAAAAGAAGCGAACATAGAATTCTGATGAAATTTCGACGAACAAACACGGCTCAAACCAAAAATGCAATCTCTAAAATACGACGGGAATCTTACATCAGTGGATATCTCTCATCAAGAGCTTTCAACTGATGTAAATTTCAATCATAAATGGGGTGAAATTGGTCGAGTATTTGAAAAGGGGGCAAATGGTTAGGGCTCCTTTTTGCAACCTAAATTGGAGTAGTTTGGTGGGGGTTTTGGGGAAATTGAAGGTAGATGTGTGTAGAGCATGAAGACAGGAGTATAGGGTGTGAGTTTGAGGGACTTTGGGGTTTTGTCACGCCCCCTTTTTCCTCGCACAGTCCGGGTTTCGACATTTGGGACAAATCCTTTCCTTTGGAATTGAGTAAGAGATTTGAAGAGTCGCCACCTAACAGATTAAGTTGCGTTATGGCACGTAGAACAATTAACTCATGAAACCAGTTTACATTACCACAGATTGGGTAAGGGCTCGAAATTACCTCGAGGGGAAGGTATTAGGCACCTCTCGAGGTCCAAAACAGTGGGTTCCGGCCAAACTCAATTAAGCAAATTAGTCGTTAAAGGAAAGTTTAAGCAATTTAAAATAAATAGACAATTACTTCAAAATAAGAATTAAAGGGGTCCTACATATTTTAGCCTATAGGATCATTTCCAAGCAATACTTGGTAACTTTTCCCAAATTGGGGTGTTATGCATAGCATTAGCGTACATGTTATCATCTCCTTTACTACCTCGTTACTATCTTTTAGTTGTCACCTAAGCGTTCTAATAGCTTCTAATGCGTACCTTATGTGTGCACTACCCATCCCTTGCCTATAGTCCTGGAGGTGTTTAGGACTTCTATTTTGGATAGATCTAGGCCAGCCCTAGTGTGTCAGAGTTTGGAGGAGTCTCATGGACCCTAGGCATTGCTGACACTTTGGGTGGTAGGACCCTAGATAAGTATGAATAGATGTTTGAAAATAGTGTATAAGGGTAGTGGACAGTTTCAGAAAGAAAGCAGTTTGATTTTTCAAAAGTGAACAGAAACATAAAAGAACTATATTCTGGTAGATTGGTTTAGATATAGATACAAAACAATCACAACAAAAATCATAGACAGAACTGACCACACACATTCATAATCCCTAAACAACTTCCGAATAGGGACCAGGTAATTAAAACAAAGTTCACATTGCTGGAGTTAACTTGATTTACTGGTTTTCACTAGGTAGAATCATGCAGACAGGTATTAAGCAGAGGAAAACATGCTGAAATTAAAGTGACTAGCCAAACAACCATACAAAGCAGGGTGGGGTAATAGGATTTAAACATGTTATTTTCAGAAACAAGTAACAAGTGTCATGGACTAAACAGATACATGCTAAGGTAAACTAATCATACTAACATGCAGAACAGGATAAGTTAACAGGAATTAAGGTATGCTAGTTAAGAGAGAAATAAACAGGAACATAGAGCAAACAGAAGCATGTTGAAATTCATAAGGAACTGAGTACATAGCATATAGAGGAGAGCATGATAACAGAAATTGAGGCATACCAGTTAAGAGGTAGCAAATAGGAAGGTGAAGGCAAGTGGAATCCAAGAGTCTAGCCTTGGCTTTCAGCCGGCTAGATAAAATAGCGAATAGAAGTAACAGAAAGAACTACAGTTGTGAGAGTGTGAGTAAGAGTTTATGTGTGTGTAGGTGTTTCTTTCTGTATCTTTCTGTGTTTTTTTCGTGTCTTCCAAAAAAATTAGAATGGGGAGGTTTATATAGCATTCAGCAAAGTAAAACAAATAAGGCACGCAAATAAATTAACCAGTTAATTAGGACAAGACCCAATCAATAAACACAGCAGGATCCGGGAAAGACCCCTTAAATTAGGGTGAATCTATTAACAGCCAAGTTTGAGGTTTAATAAGGTAACCAAATAAATCAAAGACCATTTATGGGCCGGTCAAAACAATAAAATCCCAGAAATCAGGCTAGTAACCTAATTAAGGCAAGTAGTACCAATTATGAGTCACAAATAAGGAAAAATAAGTAAAATCGCAGGGAAATACCAATTTCAACGGAAAATATAATTTTGAATCCTAATTAGGCAAATAAAATCAGTTAATCTCTGTTAATTGACAGGGCCAAAGAATAATGGGCAAATGTCAGAACAAATAGTGAAATGATTAGAAACCCTAGGGATTAGAACATAGATATGAAAACCAGTCGAGCAAACAAAGAGAACCGGAGTTAAAACACTCAAACTCTTTAGAAAATTTTTGCAGAAACTTAAAGATGAAACCCTAATTTTAGAGAAAAGCTAAAATCGATTAATAACAAGAAAAACAGAAGTTTTTTAAAGAGAAATATCAGATAAACTCAAAATCATCTCAGATCTATAGAGATCTGAACAGACTCAAGTAGAAAGTGACTAGGGTTTTAAAAAAAATGATAGAGGTGAGAAAAAATCCGGTTTGGAACCAGAGGTTTAAGCCATAAACATGAATAAAACAGTACTCACAAACATAGAGATGAACACAGGCAGGTTCATCGAGAAAGTGAAAGGTTTGGACCGTCTCCTTGAGATTCCATCAAACAACAAAGAAATCGAACAACCAGTAGAGGTAGGAGGCCGGATGGAGCGTAAGATCGATGGGAAACCCCATGGATTTAAGGGGTCAGATGAAGACGGCTAGGGTTAGGGGAGAGTTTGAGAGAGAAGCGAGGAGGGAAAGGAAATAGGGGCGGCAGGTTATGGGAAGTGAGTAGGGTTTAGGAGGTTAGGGATTAATTAAAAAGGAAACAACATCTTGGACCGTTGATCTCTGAGATCAACAGCCAGGATTTGATCTGGGGTTGGGCGGGTCAATAGGAAGTTGGGCCATGGGTTATGGATCAGGGTTATTTAATTGGGCTAGGATAGTATTTTGGGCCAGGTCCGAAATTAAACCAAATTAAAAGAGGTTATTTGTTAAATACCCAACTAATTGATAAAATTATTTGTAAAAAATAGTTAATAAATGATAAAAATGATTTCTATGCATAAAAATAATTTAAAATAATTAGTTAATATTATAAAAATATAAAATATCATTTTCCGTGTAAATAATGTAATTATGCATATACGGGCTATTATTGCAAAGTTATTGCAATTATAGCTTAAAGATACAAATATAATTATGCATAAAACTATTAAAGCTTAATATAAATATAAATGATAAAAAATCAAGTAATAAATCATCATAAAATTATTTGTGATGCAATTAGCAATTATTTGGATAATAAAATGCTATAATAATTTAATTAAAATCCTTTTAAAATTACATAAAGTTATGGAAAAATACTGGTTGATGCTCATGCACTATTTTGAAAGTATATATGCACTTTAAAAATATATGAGGGAAAAATTGGGTATCAACAGCTGCCCCTCTTTACCTGGGAAGGATGAAAGAGTTGTCGGGTAAAGAAATGATGACCGACTTTGACCGAATGGGGTGTTTTGAAAAATATAGGCCACACCCTGGTCTTTGAGCTGCCTACATATCCTTGGTTTTACAGGAATCAAGCCACGTGTAGTTCTAGACCCAACGGTGACTAAAATCGATGGAATTGTTATAGGAGTAATCGTGTGTTTTAGAACGGGTTCTTTTGGGAAGGATAGTGTCGGATGGATTTATGCGGAGTGATGACGGCGAATCTGAATCGTAACGGATATATCATAGGGCAGATATCTGAATGGTCACAGAGTAACGGTGGGTAATTGATGGGAATCGGTTAAATGGCAGAGCATAAGTGGTACGAGCGTAAATCGGAGCGAAGGTTGCTCCTGTTTGAAGAACGGTTACCTCCTGGATTTCCTGCAAAACTTAAAACACGATGCATGCAAGTATATAGATTACTGTGAGAATTTTAAACATGATGCAAATTCCCTTTGGACCATGAAGGTTATCTTTGGACAACGAAGATGACGACCTTAGACCATGACGTCCCGGGCCATGAAGCATGATATAAGGGATTCGCAGGCCATGAAATGATGTTCTTGGGCCAAGAAAATGCTGCCTCTGAACCATGACGCTTTTGAATAATGATGTGCACTATTGAGAGATCCTCAGGCCATGACACTGTATCTTCAGGCTATGAGGATAATGCCTTCGGACTATCACGCCTTTGGACAAGTTGGCTATACATCAGCCCATGAAGTGCAAAGACATGGTACCAAAGGTGATAACAAGACAAAGCTTAGTCTTGTATAGAGTTTGGGGGCAGAGCTTAGCCCCGAGAGAAGAAGATAATGCAAAGTTTAGAATTGAGCAACACCTATGCAGAGGGAGACAAAGCTTAGTCTCACGAGAAGACAATGCTTAGCCTTATGCAAATATGGAGGCAGGGCTTAGCCTCATGCAAGAAAGGGAGACAATGCTTAATCTCGTGCAAAGAGAAGGCAATGCTTAGCCTTATGCAAATATGGAGGCAGGGCTTAGCCTCATGCGAGATTCGAGACGGGGCTTAGTCTCGTGCAAAGAGAAGGCAATGCTTAGCCTTATGCAAATATGGAGGCAGGGCTTAGCCTCATGCGAGATTCGAGACAGAGCTTAGTCTTATGCATAGAGAAGGCAATGCTTAGCCTTATGCAAATGTGGAGGCAGGGCTTAGCCTCATGCAAGAAAGGGGGACAATGCTTAGTCTCATGCAAATATGGAGACAGGGCATAGCCTTATGTAAAGGTTGAGACAGGGCTTAGTCTCATGCAAAGAGAAGGCAATGCTTAGCGTCATGCAGATATAGAGGCAGGGCTTAGACTCATACGAGATTCGAGACGGGGCTTAGTCTCATGCAATGAGAAGGCAATGCTTAGTCTCACGCAAATATGGAGGCAGGGCTTAGCCTCATGCAAGGGTTGAGACAGGGCTTGGCCTCATGCAAGAAAGGGGGACAATCCATAGTCTCATGCAAATATGGAGGCAGGGCTTAGCCTCATGCAAGGGTTGAGATAGGGCTTAGTCTCATGCAAAGAGAAGGCAATGCTTAGCCTCATGCAAATGTGGAGGCAGGGCTTAGCCTCATGCAAGATTTGAGACAGGGCTTAGTCTCATGCAAAGAGAAGGCAATTCTTAGCCTTATGAAAATGTGGAGGCAGGGCTTAGCCTCATGCAAGATTGGAGACAGGGCTTAGTCTCATGCAAAGAGAAGGCAATGCTAGCCTTATGCAGTGAACAAGTAGCAGATAGGAGTAGAATATTTCTTAGCTGGAGATATATTTGCGTCTGATGGCCTGATTGTTATAAGGATAGTGACTTTCATATGTGTATATTTGCGAATACTCCTGTTATGTTCACTGTGCCTGCATCAAAAGAAAAAATTGTGAGATTTGTAGGGGGTCAGATTGTGCCCTTGTCTGCTTGCTTTGCTTTGCTCTGTTCTGGAGGCCCTGTTTGAGTTACCCTGAGTAACACCTGGCGGCCACAAAAATAAAGTTTTCGAAAATATGCACTTATTGATGAAATAGAGTTATTTTTGAAAACATAATGGTATATAATATCAAGTAAATTAGATGACCTAATGAGTGTAGCACTTTTAGAGACATTGCAGCTTCCTTGCACTAGAATTTTGAGGGTCCTCCTCAAAATTCTGCCCCATTTTGGTCCTTCGATTGTTCTACGTGCAACGAAGTTCGTTGGATCTGCTCCTGAATTTTGAGAATCCTTCTCAAAATTCTGCCCCAGTTACTTAACTGATTTTTGACTGTCTGCATATGATGGCGTCGGCTGGACTTGTTCCGGAATTTTGAGGGTCCTCCTTAAAATTCTGCCCTAGTTTCCGATTTTGGGGGAATGAAGATTTTATTAAGAACCCACAGGGCTACCTACGTATCCCCTCTTAATTGGGAATCAGGTCAAGCGTAGTTCAGTTACATTAGATGAAGAAACGTAAACAATCTAAACATAGTATCTCATGACTGCATCTAAATTGATAGGTATTGGCCAAACTTCTCCGTCCATTTCCGCGAGTATGAGTGATCCTCTTGTTAGTACCTTGTGAACCATGTAGGGACCTTGCCAGTTGGGTGAAAATTTCCCTTTGGCTTCATCTTGATGTGGTAAGATCCGCTTCAGCACTAACTGCCCCGGTGCGAATTGGCTTGGTTTGACCGTTTTGCTGAAAGCTCTGGACATTCTATTCTGATAAAGCTGACTGTGACATACTGCATTCATTCTTTTTCCATCTATGAGGGCTAGTTGCTCATAGCGGCTCCTTATCCATTCTGCATCACTGAGTTCGACTTCTTGTATGATCCTTAAAGAAGGAATTTCTACCTCAGCGGGAATGACAGCTTCGGTACCATAAACCAACAAATAGGGAGTTGCCCCAGTTGATATGCGGACTGTAGTATGGCATCCCAATAAGGCGAATGGTAACTTCTCGTGCCGTTGTTTGTAATTAAGCTTGTGAACCACTATGGATGTGCTCAAACCAGTCTTATCATCATAAGACCGTGCAAAAATGTACTCATACTCCTTCAGGAACCAGATGTATTCTTCCTTCTCTGATGGTGATAGGTGAATACTTTTACGAGTTTCCTTGACGGTTTCAGAATTTCCCATATTGATTGTCTCTATTTAATCTAGGTCGGACTTAGGCTTATTCTCAAAATTCTCAACTTTTCTAATAACTTCCTCAGGTATCTCATCATCTTCTTCCGAGTCACTGTCCTTATTTTGTGTTGTCTCATCACATGTCACAGTCATTGATTCATCAAGGTAAGAAATAGTAATGCTGTAGAGGAAAATGTAAAAGATAATAATAAATACTAACATAACAATGCATTAATTAAATCTCGAAAACATCAAACAGGTACAGCTCGATGACTCGAGCAATTATTTCAAAACAAAATGCGTCTTAAAACAAAATACTAGAAATATCTTAATGGATTTTAAAAATAATTCATGCTAATTGCCAGGCTACCAAGGAACTCGACGGGCCCGGGATGGTGCAACAGTCCAATTCTTGAGAACAGCTCCTTTCTCCATGGTCTGAATGGTGAGGTTTTCTTCCTCCTCCTCCTCAACTATTGCATTGCAGTCCATGTGTTCATCATCCAGAAACAGATTCCTCAGGCCAGCTAAAGCCTCATCTTTTCCTTTGCTTTTAGGATCGTTCGGAGGAGGAGTATGCTGATGATGCCCGTATGCACGAACCAACCTTATGGGATGGGAATAATCAAAATAAAGAAAAACACAAAATGGTAAACAAGTCAGTAAGGATTCTAAAATGTATTTGCAGTATTTAAACACTTTTGCAGGAATATAAATTCGCGTCCTAATTTGGGGAACCTCGTTGTGCCCGAGGTAAGCCTAGCGACAAGTAAATTTGGAGAGATTTAATGCCGATAAATGCCTCATTTCATTAATATAATAAATAAGGCGAACCTAAAAATGACAATAAATAAATGTGTTACTAATGGGATTTGCCTTATTACATTCGAATTCCAAAACGACTCTAGAGAAGCAAATAATCCTGATCTACTTGGTCCAGAGGGACCTTCTCCAGGCTTGGCCTTCTTGACCCCATCAATCAGATTTCCTAGGTCGCACATATCCAGCAGCTTCAGACCATACCGAACCTGGGGACTTCGTGCCTCATTTTCTGCAAAAATTAACAGAGTTAGACCCCTGCCCCCTCCGGATTCGACTACTTACACATTAATGATTAGCATGTCAGCGTTTATCTCTCCAAATAATGCACATATCGTGGTTGCGCCCATTGGGATTATGGAAATCCCGGTGGACATTGGAAAAGGTTTTTTTTAGAGGTTTATTATGCGATAGCATATTAACCCAGGCTAGGTTTGATCATGATGCATGTACAGTCATTATCAGAGCAAGCCTTCTATAGAAGTCTAGATTGGTACCCTAAAGCAGACAACTTGATAGGGAAAGGCACGGAACTGTCGACTACACCGCTGATCGACTAGTTTTACCGCAAATAAGCCTTTCAAAGTTTGAAGGGTGATTTTAGGAAGAGCGCGGACACTCATCAAGTGCCGCTATAGGATTGATTACGCACGAGTGGAATATGATGTTGAGCATGATTTATGCAACAATAAATAGCATGTTGTCACGTAGTTGCAGGTAAAAAACGATAAATGCGGTATTTAATAATTGAAAGACGTTTAAGAAAGAAAACAAGGAGACAAGTCAGTTTTTGTAGTAAAGGAAATCATAAGTACTTGAAAATAGGAAATTAATTCCAGATAAAGGGGAAAGCGAAAAAGTGCGCACGTATTAACAGAATAAAGCATGCTTAAGACTAATTCTCAAAAAACAAGTTTGTTATGGTAAGAGCCTAATTATCCCCAGCAGAATCGCCATGCTATCGCGCCCCCTTTTTCCTCGCGGAGTCCGGGTTTCGACATTTGGGACAACTCCTTTCCTTTTGGAATTGGGTAAGAGATTTGATGAGTCGCCACCTAACGGATTAAGGTGCGTTAGGGCACCTAGAATAATTAACTCGTGAAACCAGTTTACATTATCAGAGATTGGGTAAAGGCTCGAAATTACCTCGAGGGGAAGGTATTAGGCACCTCTCGAGGTCCACAACGGTGGGTCCCGACCAAACTCAATTAAGAGAATTTGTCTTTAATGGAAAGTTTAAATAATTTAAAACAAATAGACAATTAGTTTAAAACAAGAATTAAAGGGGTCCTACGTTTTTTAGCCTATAGGATCATTCCATGCAATACTTGGTAAATTCCCCCAAATTGGGGTGTTACGCACACCATTAGCACATAGGTCATCGTCTTATTTACTACCCCGTTACTATCTCTTAGTTGTTACCTAAGCGTTCTAATAGCTTCTAATGCGTACCTTATGCGTGCACTACCTGTCCCTTACCTACAGTCAATGAGGTGTTTAGGACCTCTATTTTGGAAAGATCTAGACTCACCTACGTTGCTTAAAAATGAGAAAACTAAGCGACGAACAAAATTCAGATAGGACTATCATGTAAGGAGCAAATAAAGGGGTTCATGTTAACCTCCACAAATAGCCAACCAATGCACGCAATTCACACAAACAAAGTTTTATAGTTTTGGATCTTATAGGCAAGATATCTAGATGAGCATGAACAGAATACATAACAGCTTTATTAAAGCGAGGAGCAGTATCTATCAGTTTGCCTACTGATTTTTGTTAATATTCTGAATCTGGGCGTGTTTCAAGCAGCAAGAAATCACAGTTTTTTATAGACCCAGAATTCTTAATTACCCTACAGGCTTGCCTAAGTGAGGACCACAGCAGAATCCTAAAACTGTTAATTAATGACTACAGTTTATAAACTAATGATTGATTTTAACAGGCAGATTTCAATTTTTTTGATCCTATAGGCATGGTTTCTAAGTGCTGAAACTAATTATAAGCATTATTTCCTATAGACATGATACCTAACATAGAAACTGATTTTTTACACTTACTTCCTATAGGCATGATGTCTAAGTGTCAAGACTGATTTTATATGTATTTCCTATAGGCATGATATCTAAGTGTTCAAACTATTTTACGCTTATTTCCGATAGGCATGATATGTAAGCGGGTAAAGGTGTTAACCAGTTGCCAAGCGAGTTCAATAAAGAAGATCCTAGAGACATGATCTCTAATGCACACATGGGGTTTGAAAAATATGGTTCTTTATGTAGAATTGATAAAACTGACTAAAAGTAGGATTTCTAGGATGCAAAGTGAAAATTCAGGATTACAAATAACGAGATAAGTCCTATAGGCATGGTTTCTAATGGTATAAAGAATCACCACAACAACCTATAGGCATGATTTCTACCCGAACCTAACACAGATATATAAAAATCCCTCCCCAGCTTTTACTAATAACCCCATATGTATTTTTACAAGGGTTATTACATTACTACAGACCATTATGAATAAATTACACAATGAAAAAAAAATTATTATACTATAGGGAGCCTTGGCAGGCCCAATGTCAACCTGGAGGCCAGGCCTTCAAGCAAGTATGATATCCACAGGTAGTTCGTAACACACAAATGGGCTTCTGCTGTGTCAAAGTTACCAAGGGCCTCATGGACCTTGGGCAGTGCTCACAGTAGAACCCTTTCAAAGAAGTAGTTTTGTTAAGAGTTTGGAAGGCCAGCCCAGTGTGTCAGAGTTTTGAGGAGTCTCATGGACCCTAGGTAGTGCTCACAATAGGGGTGGTAGGACCCTAGATAACTAAGAGTAGAAGTTTGAAAATAGTGTATAAGGGTAGGGGACAGTTTCAAAAAGAAAGCAGTTGATTTTACAGAAGTGAACAGAAACAAAACAAAACCATATTCCGGCATATTGGTTCAGATATATATACAATTAATTAAACAATCACAACAAAACAGGAACACTTGAATCAAAGACAGACCTGACCACACACATTCATAATCCCTAAATAACTTCTTAATAGGGATCAGGTAATCAAAACAAAGTTCACATTGCTAGAGTTAACTCGATTTACTGGTTATCACTAGGTGGAATCATGCAAAGAAGAATTAAGCAGAGGAAGGCATGCTGAAATTAAAATGACTAGCCAAACATCCATACAGAACAGGGTGGGGTAATAGGATTTAAACATGCTATTTTCATAAACAATAAACAGAGACATGCTAAGGTAAACTAATCATACTAACATGTAGAACATGATAAGTTTACAGGAATTAAGGCATGCTAGTTAAGAGAGCAATAAACAGGAACATAGAGCAAACAGAAGCATGTTGAAAGTCATAATGAACTATGTATAATATAGAGGAGAGCATGATAACAGAAATTGAGGCATACCAGTTAACAGGTAGCAAACAGGAAGGTGAAGGCAAGTGGAATTCAAGAGTCTAGCCTTGGCTTTCAGCCAGTTAGACAGAATAGCGAATAGAAGTAACAGAAAGAACTACAGTTGTGAGTGTGTGAGTAAGAGTTTATGTGTGTGTAGGTGTTTCTTTCTGTATCTTTCCGTGTGTTTTTCGTGTCTTCCAAAAAAATAAGAATGGGGTGGTTTGTATAGCATTCAGCAATGTAAAACAAATAAGGCAAAGAAAGTTAAGAGTTCACAAATAAGGCATGCAAATAAATTAACCAGCTAATTAGGGCTAGACCCAATCAATTAACACAACAGGATCCGGGAAAGACCCCTTAAATTAGGGAGAATCAATTAACAGCCAAGTTTGAGGTTTAATAAGGTAACCAAATAAATCAAAGACCATTTATGGGCCGGTTAAAATAATGAAATGCTAGAAATCAGGCTAGTAACCTAATTAAGGCAAGTATTACCAATTATGAGTCACAAATAAGGAAAAATAAGTAAAATCGCAGGGAAATACCAATTTCAACAGAAAATATAATTTCGAATCCTAATTAGGCAAATAAAATCAGTTAATCTCTGTTAATTGACAGGGCCAAAGAATAACGGGCAAATATCAGAACAAACAGGGAAATGATTAGAAACCCTAGGGATTAGAACATAGATATGAAGACCAGTAGAGCAAACATAGAGAACCAGAGTTAAAACACTCAAACTCTTTAGATAATTTTTGCAGAAACGTAAAGATGAAACCCTAGCTTTAGAGAAAAGCTAAAATTGGTTAATAATAAGAAAAACAAAAGATTTTTAAAGAGAAATATCAGATAAACTCAAAATCATCTCAGATCAATAGAGATCTGAACAGACTCGAGTAGAAAGTGACTATGGTTTTTTTTTTAAAATGACAGAGGTGAGAAAAAATCCGATTTGGAACCAGAGGTTTAAGCCATAAACATGAAGATAACAGTACTCACAAACATAGAGATGAAAACAGGCAGGTTCATCGAGAAAGTGAAAGGTGTGGACCGAGTCTTGTTCGAATCTCCTTGAGATTCCATCAAACAACAAAGAATTCGAACGACCAGTAGAGGTAGGAGGTTGGATGGGGCCTAAGATCGATGGGAAACCCCATGGATTGAAGGGGTCAGGTGACGGCGGCTAGGGTTAGGGGAGAGTTTAAGAGAGAAATGAGGAGGAAAGGGAAACAGGGGCGGCGGGTTATGGGATGTGAGTAGGGTTTAGGGTGTTAAGGGTTAATTAAAAAGGAAATAACATCCTGGACCGTTGATCTCTGAAATCAACGGCCAGGATTTGATCTGGGGTTGGGCGGGTCAATAGGATGTTGGGCTATGGGTTGTGGATCAGGGTTATTTAATTAGGCTAGGGTAGTATTTCGGACCAGGTCCGAAATTAAACCAAATTAAAAGAGGCTATTTATTAAATACCCAATTAATTAATAAAATGATTTTTAAAAATAGTTAATAAATGATTAAAATGATTTTATGCATAAATATGATTTAAAATAATTACTTAATATTATAAAAATACAAAATATCATTTTCCTTGTAAATAATGTAATTATGCATATATGGGCTATTATTGCAAAGTTATTGCAATTATAGCTTAAAGATACAAATATAATTATGCATAAAACGATTAAATCTTAATATAAATATAAATGATAGAAAATCAAGTAATAAATCATCATAAAATTATTTTCGAAGCAATTAGTAATTATTATATAATAAAATGCTAGAATAAGTTAATTAAAATCCTTTTAAAATTACAGAAAATTATGGAAAAATATTGGTTGATGCTCATGCACTATTTTGAAAGTACATATGCACATTAAAAATATATGAGGGAAAAATTGGGTATCAACAGGTGTCGCCGCCGCCATAGACGATTTCCGGCGGGGCAGAGGGTGAAGACGAGAGAGGTGAGGGAGATGAGGAACTATGGTGTCTCTAGGTTTTTTTTTTTGGGGGGGGGGGGGGGGTATGTTCAGACAATTATATGGGTAGGAACTGGGGAGTTCCCAGCCGTTGGATCACAGGAGATCAACAGATGGGATTGTTCAAGGAAAAAATGGGGTCGTTTGGTGTAAGATGGGGGTTGGACCGGTTTTGCAAAGGTCTGGGCTAGGGGTGGTTTGGTAAATTAGGCCAGCTGAGGTTACCTTGGCCCAAATCGAGATGAAGCTTAATAAGGCTCTTCTTTCTTTCTTCCTTTCTTTGTTTCTTCTTTCTTTTTTTAATTTTAACTCCTAATTAAACTAATTAAATCCTAAATCTAATTTTCATCATCGAAACCTACTTATCTATTTTCTAACAATTAATTTATTTAACACTAATGAAAGGAACTTAATGATTTAAGACTAAAAGCTAGGAATAAAATGACCGTGGTTGTTTTTAGATTTTCATTTAATAGTACATCTAACAAACGTAATTAAATCCTAAAATGCAAATACACCTAAAATGATATGCAATGAATATTTTAGATATTTTTTGGTATTTTCTTATAATTTTAAAATACTAAATACACAACTAAATGCAAACAACAATTAATACGAACTTCCTAAAAATTGTATTAAAATAGTTAAAACGAATATATTTTTGTGAATTTGTTGGAATATTTTTCGTCGGGCAAAAATCACGTGCTCACAGTTGCCCTTCTTTTCTCGGAAACATGAAGGGTTTTTGGGCAGAGATAAAAGTGAGCAATTTCGAGCAATATTTGCCCGTTTGGATACTCCATGAGAAGTACTTTGAAAAAAGTTTGACCGAACCTTGCTTCGGAGGTTGCCTACATATCCTTGGCTATAAAGGAATCAGGACGGTGTAGTTCTGAGAATTTTGGTAGCTGGGACTACCGAAAAATTGTGATTTCATTGCTGTTGTCGCCATTACTGCTTGCTGAGTTCCTTATTACACCAAAATAAAAAATGAAAATAAACTAAACAAGCCTATCAGCTATGTGTTACAAGATTCCTATCTAATAGTCTTCTGAATCTTGATATTGAGTCTTGGTTGGTTCCCCACGCATACTCTGAGCTAAATCTTGATGCTTGCTAGCTGCAGGTGCTAGTTCATTCTTCTTCGGCTTTTTCGGATCAAGACGGGACATGCAATGCTCGGGACTTCATTCGTGTCTTGAGTAGTCCACAACTTTTCTCTGCTTTTGCACTTTGGACTTACTTCTTTTCTTTTATTTATTTTGTACTGAGACGTCTTCTTTTGGTCATCTTGAACACTATACCTCGAGGTAAAAACCTGCTCTGACACCAAAACAAACGAACGAACAAAATTTTTTTTCCCCAGTTTTCACTAGAAAATTTCCGTGAGTTATTTGTAACAAAACTCTATACTAATTCATTATTTAAAGCAAATAAAAAGTCGGGATTGGTGTATCCTGAGAAACTTAGACTAGGGAACGGAGACTCTATGTCTAAAATGAAAACAACTAGGGAGTGGAGACCCTATGTTAGAAAAGCGACTAGGGAATTGAGACCCTATGTCTAAAATAAAATCAACTAGGGAATGGAGACCCTATGTTGGAAAAGCGACTAGGGAGTGGAGACCCTATGTCTAAAAATAAACTTCAACTAGGGAGTGCAGACCCTATGTTGGAAAAGCAATAAACATCAACTAGGGAGTGGAGACCCTATGTTTGAAAAGCAATAAACATTAACTAGGGAGTGGAGACCCTATGTTGAAAAAGAGACTAAGGAGTGGACACCCTATGTCTAAAGTAACTTCAACTAGGGATTGGAGACCCTATGTTGGAAAAGCGACAAGGGAGTGGAGACCCTATGTCAATATCATCAATTAGGGAGTAGAGACCCTATGTTAGAAAAGAGACTAGGGAGTGGAAACTCTATGTCTAAAATAACTTCAACTAGGGATTGGGGACCCTATGTTGGAAAAGAGACTAGGGAGTGGAGACCCTATGTTTATAAAATAAAATCAACTAGGGAGTAGAGACCCTATGTTGGAAAACAGACTACGGAGTGGAGACCATAGTCTGAAATAAACATCAACTAGGGAGTGGAGACCCTATGTTGGAAAAGAGACTTGGGAGTGAAGAGCCTATGTCTAAAATAAATTCAAATAGGGAGTGGAGACCCTATGTCTGAAATAAACATCAACTAGGGAGTGGAGACCCCATGGTGGAAAAGAGACTAGGGAGTGGAAACCCTATGTCTAAAATAACTTCAACTAGGGAGTGGAGACCCTATGTTGGAAAGCGACTA
Source organism: Nicotiana attenuata (assembly GCF_001879085.1). Lineage (NCBI taxonomy): Eukaryota > Viridiplantae > Streptophyta > Magnoliopsida > Solanales > Solanaceae > Nicotiana > Nicotiana attenuata. The sequence continues at coordinate 1,551,756 of NW_017670252.1, read as the reverse complement.
GGGAGAGAAGACCCTATGTATAAAATAAACATCAACTAGGGAGTGGAGACCTTATGTTGGTAAAGCGACTAGGGAATGGAGACCTTATGTCTAAAATAATATCAACTAGGGAGTGGAGACCCTATGATGGAAAAGAGACTAGGGAGTGGAGACCCTATGTCTAAAATAACATCAACTAGGGAGTGGAGACCCTATGTTGGGAAACGTGACTAGGGAGTGGAGACCCTATTTTTAAAACAAAATCAACGAGGGAGTGGAGACCCAATGTTGGAAAAATGCAGCTAAGGATTGGAGACCCTAACTACCTTGATTTGAACTCTTTCTTCTTCTTCTTCTTTTATTAGGAGAATGCGATAAAATGTGGGAATGAATTTGAATAAGACTTCCCTTTTGGAGTTATTGCTGCAAAACTGTTTCTAGCCCTTGCACAGCTTCTTTTTGGTTGCACTTTCTTCTTGCAAGGTTGCTTTTGGATTGCGCTTGTTTCCTGATTTTCAAATAAAGAATAATTTGTCAGTTTGAAACGGTGGTTAGTTTTGTGACCTTGATTGTTTTAGTCACTTGATCTCGGTCCGGCTTCTTTGCTGATACTCTCAACTACAACTAGTTGTTTCCTGAAGACTGATTTCATTTCTGGCCTCGGAGAACTTTTTGTCTTTTTCCAATACTTTACCATGACGGTTACTCATGTGGGACTTAACCTTTTCAACTTTATTTTGCCCTTGTGTGGTTTTGACTTTGATTTTTCTTCTTTTAGAAGTCTTTGATTTCTAAACATCGGCCATCATGGCCAGTCGGAGTCGACTCGATGCACCTGCCGAGGTTGGGTGCCTTCTTGAATATTATCTTATATCAGACAAAAACCCTGTACATCAGTCTTGCCATCCCTTCTTTGTCTCAGTTTTGGGAACGGAGTTAGACTGAAAAGAATTCAAAGAAATATAAACAATGGAATGGACAAATGAATTTAGATGAGAGGTATCCATTTCGGGGGAAATGAAAGAAGGACTTATCTGGAGTGCATGCGGACTTCAATGAACATGACATGCCTCTTGAATTCGATGCCCGATCTGTGTGAAACGACCAACTCTCAGAAATTCATCAGAACTTTTGCCTCAAAACCGAGAAACCTTGCTAGGACTCTGTTGATGCCGATGGCTATGAAGATCCTCTTTTTGATCAGTGGCGCCCTTTGTGGGTTTTCACCAGCTGGCCTCTCTCATTTCTCTTTTCACCATCGCTTTATAGTGCTCTTTGCGAGTTTTCACTAACAAGACTCTCTCATTTTCAATTCTCTACTTACTATCACCCTACGGTGCTCGTGAGGGTTTTCACCGATAAGAATCTCTCTTTTTATTTCTCTCATTTGGTTGCATCATTGTAACTTCTACCCCAGTTTTAACTTTTGGGCAATGTGAATTTTTGTTTTGGTATGACCGAAGCCAGAGAGAGGCTGCCTACATATCCTTCCGGAATCAAGTCGAACGTAGTCCAAGGAACTTTTGTTTTTGATTTCTTTTGTTTTATTTTTTTTCATTCATTTTTTCATCATTTTTTAATCTCTTTTCTCTTCTTTTTTTTTCTTTCAATTTTCATACTAGCTTACAGTTTCCAAAGAGGATAATCAAAGAAAAGGGAACCGACTCAAAGGGTTTGCAAAGGTTGGTAGTGTTCGGGTAGCGGGAATGAAAGCCTTCGTCATCCCAATTAGAGAGCATTAAAGCTACGTAAAAGGGTCAAACATAGTACCTTTTGGCCGCATCTGCATTGACATCTGCTTCGGGGTCTTTTCTTTTGATATCTCCCAAAAACAACGCTTCTTTTGACAACACTTTTCTTATAATGTACGGACCTATCCGATTCAGAGCAAATTTTCCCTTTTGCTTCCTCATGATGCGGGAGAATACGTCTCAGAATGAGTTGCCCCACTTCGAATTTCCTGGGCCACACTTTCTTATTGTAGGCACGGGCCATTCTTTGTTGATACAACTGCCCGGGCAAACTGCGGCCATCCCCTTTTCGTCAATCATAGTTAATTGTTCCAACCAGGTCTTGACCCATTCATCATCCTCGATCTCGGCTTAGACAATAATCTAAAGAGAGGATATCTCAACTTCTGCAGGTATTACGACTTCAGTGCCATAAACCAATAAGTAAGGCGTGGCTCTAACTGATGTGCGCACGGTTGTGCGATATCCCAATAATGCAAAAGGCAGCTTTTCATGCCATTGTCTAGAACTTTGAATCATTTTCCGTAGGATCTTCTTGATATTCTTATTTTCAGCTTCAACAATGCCATTAGCTTTGGGCCGATAAGGGGTAGAGTTACGATGCATAATCTTAAATTGTTCGCATACCTCCCTCATCAAGTGGTTGTTCAGATTTGCAGCATTGTCTGTAATGATAGCTTTAGGAATACCAAAACGACAAATAATGTTAGAATGCACAAATTCCACCACCGCTTTCTTGGTGACGGCTTTGAAAGTGACTGCTTCAACCCACTTTGTGAAATAATCAATGGCAACCAAGATGAATCTGTGACCATTTGAAGCTTTTGGCTTGATTGGCCCAATGATATCCATAACCCAGGCAACGAACGGCCAAGGTGTTGACATAGGATGCAACTCTGATGGAGGTGCATAAATTAGGTCACCGTGTATCTGAATCAGGTCACCGTGTATCTGACACTAATGGCACTTCCGGACAGAACTAAAGCAATCCTTTTCTATGGCAATCCAGTAATAACCTGCCCGAAGGATTTTCTTTGCAAAAACATAACCGTTCATGTGAGGCCCACATACTCCCGAATGCACTTCGTTCATGATCTTTTCAGCTTCTCAAGCATCTACGCACCTCAAAAGATTCAAATCTGGAGTTCTTTTGTAGAAGACCTCTCCGCTCAAAAAGAAACTGCTGGCAAGCCTTCTAATAGTTCTCTTTTGATCTCCACTGGCTTGCTCGGTATATTGCTTTGTATTTAGGAACCTTTTTATATCATAATACTATGGTTGAACACCTGGTTCTATTTCAATGGCATTACAATAACCATGCATTTCCCGAATTTGGATTTCCAGCGGGTCAATATGAACATTACCCGGGTATGGCAGCATTGAAGCCAAGGTAGCTAGTGCATCAGCTAACTCAATGTGGAATCGAGGAATATACCTAAATTGGACGGACATGAACCATTTGCTATGATCTTCCATATGTTGCCTGTATGGGATAAGCTTGATGTCTCGAGTTTCCCATTCACCTTGGGCTTGCCGAATGATCAAATCAGAATCTCTCATGATTAACAATTCTTCCACATCTAGATCAACCGCCATATTCATGCCCATAATGCAGGTTTCATATTCAGTGGTGTTGTTTGTACAGAAGAAACGAAGCCGGGCTGTGGCCGGATGGTGTTGAACAATGGGCGATATCACAATTGCTCCAATCCCGACACCATTTGCATTTACAGCTCCATCAAAGAACATTTTCCAAGCATTAGTGTCCTCTGGAATTATTTCAACCGAGTTTACTTCCTTGTCCGGAAAGTAAGTACTTATGGGTTGGTATTCATCATTGACCAGGTTCTCAGCTAGATGATCTGCCAAGGCTTGACTTTCATCTCCATGCGGCTGACACAGACCATGTCAAACTCAGTGAGCAGGATTTGCTATTTTGCTAACCTTCCCGTGGGCATTGGTTTTTGAAATATGTACTTTAGTGTATCCATGCTGGTTATGAGATATGTGGTGTATGCAAAAAGATAATGTCTGAGCTTCTGGGCCACCCAAGTCAGGGCACAACAAGTTCTTTCCAACAAAGTGTACTTGGCTGCCTAACTGGTGAACTTCTTGCTCAGATAGTATATGGCTTGCTCTCTCTTCCCGGTCACATCATGTTGCCCTATGATACAACTGAAAGAATTTTCCAAGACTGTCAGGTACAAGAAGAAAGGTCTTTCTAGCTTAGGCCGAACCAACACTGGCGGATTTGATAGATATTCTTTGATTTTATCAAATGCTTCTTAACATTCATCTGTCCATTTGATCGCCACATCTTTCTTTAACAGTTTGAATATGGGCTCGCAAGTGGTAGTGAGCTGAGCGATGAATTTGCTGATGTAATTCAGTCATCCTAGCAGACTCATGGCCTCTTTCTTTGTTCTCGAGGGTGGCAAATCCCGAATAGACTTTATCTTTGTTGGATCTAACTAGATACCCCTCAGTCTGTGCAGGTACTTTCTCAGATCTCGCACATGGCCTTCTTCCGTCCAGGATTTAATGATCACATAATCCACATACACCTCAATTTCCTGGTGCATCATGACGTAAAAGATAACAGTCATGGCTCTCATATAGGTTGCCTCGGCATTCTTCAGGCCAAATGCCATGACCCCGTAACAGTAAGTGTCCTAAGGTTTGGTGAAAGCCGTCTTTTCTGCATCTTCTTCATCCATCAGAACCTGGTGATACCCAGCATAACAATCGACGAAAGACTATGAATGTTTGGCAATGGCAAGTTGTACTTGGGGTTTGCTTTGTTCAAATCCCGATAATCAACACTCGCTCAGGTTTTCCGGTCATTCTTCGGCACTGGGACCACATTAGCCAACCATGTGGTGTATTGGACCACTCGGATCACACCAACCTTCTATTTTTTGGTGACATCTTCTTTGATGTTATCACTGATGTCCGTTTTGAATTTTCATTGCTTTTGTTGGACATGTGGATAACCGGGATAAGTTGGCAAGTTATGTACCACCAAATCAACACTCAACCCTGGCATATCATCATAGGACCATGAAAACACGTCTTTGAATTCAAACAAAAGTTGGATCAATGCATCTCTAGTTCTTACATCGTCGTGAATGCTTATCATGGTTTCCAGGACCTCTTCTGGACTGCCCAAATTAACTGGCTCGGTTTCATTCAAGTTTGGCTTAGGCATATTCTCAAATTGTTCCATTTCTCGATTTATTTCTCTAAAAGCCTCATCTTCGCCATATTCCGGTTCTTGATTCATTTTTTCACAGTTAGACACCATTTTAGGATCTGGGCATGAAGTCCACAAGCATGCCATGTTATTTAAGTCTCCATTATTAGAACTAAAAAGAAAAAGATAAGAAAAATAGCAAAGTCAGATTAAAGAAAAAGGTGACATCCATTGATTATGAAATATTGATATATTTCATTGAATTAAAGATACAAGGGTTTACATCGAAATCAAAAGACAATAAAGTAAAAACATTCAAGTTACACCCTGGAATAACTCATAATGTAGAAAAGATGGAAAGACTGGACTACCGGTATTCCTGCCTGACAGGGAATGGGGTAGCTTTCTAATTCTGAAGCTTGGCATTTGCTCCCACGTATAGCACCTAAGTAGTGCTCGTGCCTTCCCCTGGCTGGACCAAGTGGGACTCATACAACATTTGTTTCATGGCTTCACAAATGTCCTCAATCTCTTCGGACGTGAAGGCCTCTTCTTCTTCTTTTTCTACATACTTGGGTTTAACAAATAACTTGGCAAGATGCGGAACAGGCTGGGGCAAGACCCACCTATTTTTCTTGCGCTCATCAACCCATTTTCTGTCGGCCTCTGTAGCTCGGAAACCTACGCCGAAGAACTTCTCATTGGCGGTTGAAGTGATGGGCTCTGTGATGCTTTATAGAGATACACCGAGCCCCTTTCCAAGCTTGTGCCCATGTTTAATCATTTCATTGGCGACCATGACCGAGGCATTAGATAAGCAAGGTTGAGGGAATGGGGCCCCTTCTTCATATTGGTCAGCGACCACAATTTCGAAGGCTTGGTAAATGATGTGCTCACTTCCTTCTCAAGCTTTGAGACACGTAACTAAAGGGTCCTTGTAAATGGACTGTTCATCCTCCCCATGGACAACAATTTCTTGGTTTTCACGTTCAAACTTAACCATTTGGTGGAGAGTGGAGGGCATAACTCCTGCAGCGTGAATCCATGGTTCCGAGGAGAAAATTACATGAGGTATCCATGTCTATAACCTGGAAAGTCCACTTCGAAATCCACGAGGCCAATGGTCAAAATCAAATCGATTTCCCCTATTTTATCTCGCTTGACCCCATCAAAAGCGCACGCACAAACCTTGTTTGGTCGAATTCTTTTTGTTCCAATTTCCATCCTCTGGAGCGTTGAGAGAGGGAAAATGTTGACCCCGGAACCACCGTCCAGAATGACTCTCTTTACATAATAGACCTCACATTTGACAGTCAAGTGAAGGCTTTATTGTGGGCAGCTCCCTCTGGGGCAAATCATCGCGACTGAAAGAAATCTTATTGACTTCGAAGAATCGTTTATCCATTCTCTCCAATTGTTCAACTGAAGTTTCAAGCGGGACATATGCCTCGTTCAATGTTTTCAAGAGTACCTTCTGACATTCATTCGTGCTTAATAACAGAGATAAAAGTGAGACCTGGGGAAGTAGACTTCCGGAGTTGGTCAGCTATGGCATATTCTGAAGTATTCATTTTTCAGAAAAACTCTGCTGCTTCGTCAGCTCTCACAGGCATCTTGGGTGGAAACCGTTTATCCTTGTTTGGTTTTAACTTCTTTATCTCTTCTGGGTTGTGTACTTCCCAGATTGGTTCATTTTGTTCACCTCTCCCATAATCTCTTTCCCCTTGTATCTAACCAATGTTTTGTTGTAACTCCAAGGGAATGCAGTGGGGCCTCTCATAGGGCTATGTGGTGCGCGGCTGATAACCACGGCCTCAGTCAGCCTTGGTGGAATTACCGGCCCCCATGCCACATAGGTTCCTTTTGGAACATACAACTTCTGCACATTCAACGTGGCTTTCCTTTGCTGGAATCTTTTGGGAACGTTCAACATGAGATGTTCTTTCGTATGGGCCCTAGGAACATAGAGAATTGCGTCCTTAGTAGGTGCTGCCCTAGTTTTTGTTTCTACAGCTTTTTCTACAACTTGAGTAATTTGAGTGATTTTCTTCTCGTTCTTGGCTTGTTTCGCCGCTGCTTTTGGTCTTGCTTCTGAATCGTCAATGGAGATGATGGCTTTCAAGGCTGGATCAAACTCTTTATCATCACAGATCATTCCAATGACCGGCCCATTGTTGTGAGCTGGTAATGGATTGTTAGTCACGTTAGGAACTTCCTCGTCCCTCAACACCACTCGTTTTTGCTCCATTAAACTTTCAACTGCTCTCTTCAGGGTCCAACAGTCCTCCGTATCATGGCCTTCTGCTCCCGAATAGCAGGCAGACCTGGTTCCGGACCGGTATGATGGGGATTCAACATTCTGTCAGTTTGGGCGTACATGTTGCAATAGACCCATCTCGATGGAAACAAGCTAGAGTAGGATTCACTAATAGGAGTGAAGTTGTTTCTCCTGGGAGGCTCACGAGGGCATAATTATGTTGGTAGTTGTTTTGTGGTAGACGGGGGTTATATTGAGCTTGGTGAGGATGGTTATTTCTGGGAGGTGGAGCTCGGTTTTGGTTGTAGTTCTGCTATGGCCGTGTATAGGGTTAGACATTCATCACCGCATAGGGAGGCGGTGCCACGGCATATGGTGCATCTTGGTGAGGGAAGTAGTGTTGTGGGGTTCTGGGAGGCATGTAAGAGTGATCATGTGAGCGACGGTGGCCTCTCTAACTTGAAGCCATCATGGCTCCTTCTTCCCTCTTCTTTCGATTTGCTAAACCCCCCGAGCCATTCTGGATGTCTTGGGAGGTGGCTCTCAAAGCAGGTTGACTTATGATCCGGCTAGTTTTTAGGTCGTTTTCTACCATTTCTCTGATTTTTACGGCCTACGCGAACGATTTTCCCTTGGGAGACATCATATTCTAGAAGTAATCGGCCTCTTAGGACTGTAAGAAAACAGTGACCATTTCTGTCTCATCTATTGGTGGATTAACTCTGCCTGCTTGCTCACGCCACTTCATAGCATATTCACGGAAATTTTCCACGGTTTTCTTCTTGAAATTAGTTAGGGAATTCCTGTCTGGGGCGATATCAACATTGTATTGAATTTGCTAGACGAAATCTCGTGCCAAATTGTCCCATATATGCCAATGGGAGATGTCCTGGTCCATGTACCATTCTGACGCAATTCCCGTCAGGCTTTCCCCGGAATAAGACATCAATAATTCTTCATTATCACCAGCACCCCTCAGCTGGTTACAATATCGTTTCAGATGAGCGATCGTGTCTCCGTGCTCGTCGTACTTTTCAAATTTTGGCATGTTAAAGCTAACATGCAAGTGTACATGGGAAAACATATACAAGTCGCAATATGAGACACTCTTTTGGCCACTCAGTCCCTGCATGCTTTTCAGACATTGTTCAAGGCTTTTCATCTTCCGAGCCATCTCCTCTTGCTTGCGGTTTCTCACTGTTCTCTCATGTTCCATTGGAGAATCATATTGCACGTGCTGAGGGTAAGAGTTAGGGGTAACATGAGTTGTATCTAGCTAAAATTGCGGGATTTGAAAGGTGAAAGCTGAAGGCTCGAAGCATGTCTTGAGCATTGTTGGTTGTGCCGTAGTAGAGACTGGTGGTGCGGTGAACAATGTAGAAGGTAGTCCCGAAAACGGTGCCTGGGGGCGGACCTCAGAAGGCATACCGGTGAAATTGGCTGATATTGTGGGGTACCCAAATGCGATGAATGGGTTTGTTACAGGGATGGGGACGTTGGTGGTTCCACTCATCCTGGGGAGCAGCTTAGGAAATCTGGGGATTGTACTGGGTGGTTCTTTCCTATAAGACCAAGCGTCCCACATCTCTAACATGCGGACACACAACCTTCTATTTTCTTTAACAGTTGTGATTCTGACTGTGTAATAGCTAATACTGGGCTATCCTCAGGATCAATAATTGGTAGATGACTTACGGAGGCCATAGGAACACTGCCTTTGGATCTTATGAAGTAAGGATGGGAAGCCACATTACCAACAAAACCAACCACCTAAAACAGGACCTATTTTATTTGCACACACAATAACCTGGTTGGTCTGAGATATTTAACACATAGGGAATTGCATATTGGGGATGTAATGCACCTGAACGGTTAAATGTTTCTTTATGTTTTGCAATGACTGTGTGTTTCATCCCGGCTTTTACTATCTCTTTTCTCAAAATCCCGATTCATTTCTTTCTCTTTTGCTGTTTTTTGCTCTCTTATTTTTTTCTCTTTTATTTCTTTTTCACTCAATTTTCCTTTTCTTTTCTCCATTTTTTTTTATTCTTTTTCAGTTTATTTTTCACTCACATCAAATCCGAAGGGAATTGCCTACGTATCATGACGCCGCATGAATCAGACCATTACGTAGTTCAGGTAATAAATGCGAAAAAAAGAAAAGAATTTTTTACGGGTTTTCAATATTTCATTAAATAAAAATCTTTTTGGGTTTTTCTATTACAAAGACTCGGAAATACTGACGATTAAAAGAGAAACATACAGACTCAAAACAGAAGAACAAACAGACTTGAAAAAGACGAACAGACTCGAAAAAGGTAAAATATAGACTAAAAACTGAAAAAGTTAAGAATACACGAGAGCCTCCAATGCTACTGCGGGGGCCCGCGGGACATCAGCCGGTCTGGACGTAGGCCTGCGCGCAATCTCTTCTAGAAGGTACTCTAAATCAGCCATCACTTGACGAACAAAGGTCATCACCGAAGCAAAGAACATAGTCCTGGTCATATCTTCACACTCATGGCACTTCATTGCAACATAATCAGCAATTTCTTTAATCCTCATTCTAATGACACCATTTTCTTGAAGCAAGCATCCAGTTTGCTGTGACCGGGCCTCGAACACTTGCGTGGCCGTGTGGTTTTGGTCTTGCAACTGCTGCATGCCTTCTTCCAATCGGGAAATAAATGCGTAGCAATGCTCTCTTTCATTTTGAAGTCCTTGATCTGCTGTATCATTTCATTTTCTAGGATGGTCATCTTCTTCCTTAAAGTGTGACCTCTTTATGGTATCTCTACATTAGTTGTTGAGCAAACCTTGTCTATTCTTCCGCACCTTTTGCCAACTGTGCTTGAGCCCTCAATAAATCTTTCTACGCCTTTGTCAAGTCATCCTCGTAATCATGCACCTTTAATCTTAAGTTTCCTTTGATTTTATCATCCTTTTCACTCCTCACAGGCGTTTCAGCAGCTATCCTCATGTCCCGAAGTTGGGCTCGGAGCGCCTTGTTCTCCCGGGTCAACCTTCTCCTTTCACCTTTAGCTTCTTGTGCCTGTAAGTCATTATCAAATGCGATGTTTATCAACTTGTCTTCTAAGGCGTGAATGGTGGCTTGATATTTCTTCTCCTTTTCTCCCAGGCCAAATGTTCTCGGATTTATCATCAAAAGCCTGAATATGAGGTCTTTTGGCGGGCTTTTCGGGCTTGGGCTTGGGCTCTGGCTCATCATAAGCACGAGACCTTCTCTCAAACCATATGGCATAATTCGGGTCCACTTCACCTCTCGTATGATCTGGTACCTGGGTGTCATCTTTCAGATATCTACAACCATTCCAATCTTGTTGGACTAAAGCCTCGGGGAGTAGAGCTTCTAGGTGTAGCTCGATGACTTGGGTACTTAAGTCTTCATCTTCGAGCACCACTTGATATCTTCCCAACTGTCTTAGAACTCTCTACGGTGCGTACGGTTGGACACTTCTCAGACCTATCAACAACAATTAGCTTTTTGTAGCCGTCATGTGTATGACTTCCCTTACTGGGAGCCATCCCAAAGTCCATTCAATCTGACTTGCCTTTATATTTCTTAGATAGAAGATCGAGGATTCAACCCCTTCTGGAGAATTGTAATCTCTCACCCTCTCCTTATAACTCCCGATGAAGTTGTTCTTGCTCGGACCATAACTCATGAATTTGGGGTGATGGCGGAGATGCTCCATCAACCACATTTGCAAAAGATTATTACAACCTTCAAAAAACATAGCCCCGGACTTACACAATGTTAATGCTCGATAGATGTCCGCCAATATAAGTGGAACAAGCATGTGATATTCTTTGGTAGTGAGGACTTGCGCAATTCTGGCCATGCGGATATCAATTGTCCGTTCTGTATTTGGGTAGACCATAATTCCCAGAAACGCCACTATGAAAGCAAAGCGACGATGAATTTGCCAGGTGCTTTTATTTTGCTTGTTGTTTAACCCCTTTTCATGTGCTTCAAACCCAGTTGATTGCCCAAACCTGGAATACAGGAAGTCAAAGGAACAACATCCTTTGTTTATATTGGTCTTGTTCATTTGCTTACTGATGTTCAAGAGATCAAAGAATCAGTGCACAGAAGGAAGCCTTGAGAATATAAGTTGCTGATTTCTCAAGTACTGGCCGAAACCAGAATATCCAGCAATTGCCTCCAAAGTGGAAGTAAGCTCAATATCTGAGAAGCGGAAGACGTTGTGGCAAGATCTTAGAAAGTTACTAAGGCCTTAATCAGACCATCCCGCGATTTAACATTCATAGTATCTATGAGAGCGCCCAAATGCTCTATTACCCAATCCTGACCATCTTTATCTAAGTCATACCACCACATTTTAAGTTGCAGTGGAGCCTGCTCTACGACCGTTAATGACAGATTCTGGACAGTGTTCATTTTGTACCTGTGGATGGTTAGGGTTAGGGTTGACTCTAGTGGACTCTTGCAAAACAAGTTTTCAATTTTCTCAAGAAAAATCGAAGGAGGGTGGCTACTTATGCGATATTAGCAACAGGTGGCTATTTTTGCAACAATGACCCCTTCACACTTTCAAATAAAGTTTGCAGCCGGAGAAGGGCACTTTATGGAAAAAGTGATATCCCATTAACAGACACGTCCGTTCTTTGCGAGATAGTCCTTCGACAACTTGAAGATGTTCTAAGGCTATTCCGGCAAAAACGACTCAAGACGCAACCGAAGCTGGGTCGGCTTGTTCTTTTGACCAAAGCACCAGACATATTTATTTTATTTTTGGTTATTTTTGCAAAAATGAGGCCGAACCCTATGTAGGTTGCCTACATATCTCACATTTGGTGAGAATGAAACTTGCGTAGTTCGGTCACTTTTGACATAATCGGGAAAACATGATATTGACTCATTTTGAAATGACTACCATTTTTTTTTTAATTTTCATCATTTTTGACAAATTTCGGTAGAGTTTCGGGACATTTTTCAAATACCGGGTTTTTCGGAACCGGGCTAATTTCTCTCCTACCTCACTCTTGGTTTTTCTCTTGGTTTTCTTTCCCTAGACGATCAACATGCAAGCTGAAGCAAATAAATGTACAAATAGCATGTAAGATGCATCAGGATGGTCTTTTATTTCTGGTACACATGTCCTAGACGGCCCAACCCCTGTGTTGAGTCCCCAAAGTCAAATGCACGTGATGCAAACAAATGTTCCTACTAGGTATCCGGCATAAGGCTATGTTATTATAGGTTTATACCTGGGTGTGTGTTCTAAACATGGCTTACCCAAGCAGACAGCTTGATCCGAGGTGGGGGCAATGTACCGGGAGCACGAAAGTCTACCCGGCCTAGCTACTGGCCCAACCTCGTTCTATTTGGTATGACCTCTAACAGAAAAAAGGGCCACGCATACGTGGGCACTATATTTTTAGAAGACTCAGAAAGGAGGCGTAAGAAGATAGATTAATACAGTTCAAATAATAGCAAAGCGGTGAATGAGAAGCAATTAGCACATTAGGCCCACAAACACAGTAATATCAACAAACTATAAAGCCAAGTAGATAAAATTACAAGCTCGAATTCTGACCCCTGAACCAAAGATTCTGGGTTGATTCCCCAGCAGAGTCGCCAGAGCTGTCACACCTCCTTTTTCCCGAGAGATAGGGAGTTTTTCCAATTAAAGTGACACTAATCGAAATGGGATCATTTATTTCTTCGGAATCGCCACTTGGAAAAATTTTATGGTGTCCCAAGTCACCGGTTTATTTTAAAATCCCAAATTGAGGAAATTTGACTCTGTTTTAAACGATGCGAAACCAGAAGACCGAGTAAGAAATTCTGTTAACCCGGGAGAAGGTGTTAGGCATTCTAGAGTTCTGTGGTTCTAACACGATCGCTTTAATAATTATACCTGGCTTATTAATTTGTTTAATTACTTATTTGAGAACCTATGTATATTTTACCTTTTACCGCTTTTAATATATGGCGTTTATGGATTTATCTTTAAAAACGGATTACATGTGGGTACATCCGCTTTATTTGGGGCGTTAAAATCATGTCAGGCATACGTGTACACAATTTATCATGCTTTATTAATATCAAGATTATTTTTGGCCAAAGTTGCACGAACGCATACTTTGATTTATTTGTGGAAATCATAATCATGTCACACGAACGTGTACACAATTACGATATTAGATTAAATGCGCCTCTAAAAACATTTCTACCAATATTCATTTTTAAATCATAATCGTGTCACGCGAATGTGTACATAATCACGATAATTTTATTAAATGTGCGCCTAAAAGCATTCTAGCTTATGTTCGGATATTATTTATTTTTTGCTATTTGCTAAGGTTTGAGATTACAAGTGAAAGTCCAAAATTATGGAGTTGTTTGTGGGAAAAAGCATATGGCAGCATTTTACTAAAAACATTGTAATTCTTTCAACGAGCACGTACTATGTTTATTTTTCTTATTCAGTAAATCCTCCAACGCATGATGAAACAAAAACTGAAGGATGCGTTCGTGGAGGCTAATTGAGACTATGTATTAAACATGAAAAATATCAATAGTTGAATGGAATTCACTTAACACCTTGATTATTGGGGAATTTCACGTCAAATAAGTCATCAGAGAATTAACAAAATACTGGAAAGTTCTCTTCCTAATTAATTAATTACATCAAAAATACAAACAAATTCAAAATTCTGGGCCCAAGATTTGGCTTTTGAAATCGATCTAACAAACCTTAACCACTGAATAATTACATTTAAGAAAAAAATTAAATAACAGTCTCCATTGATACAAAAGCAATTTTCATCATAACACTGGCTGGTCATTACGTAAATTACAATGTTTCATTAGCACAAATCTATAATCTATGCTTCCCTTTTGATCAAATTTCCATGACAGGAGCCATCTTGTAGTGCTTTTCTCAAAAAGCCCATGTTTGATTTACAAGGAGATAGCCACTGGGCTATCCTTGCAAATTAACTTGGTTGTATCAATAAGTAACAGTAACAACATGTTAGTTGAACAACACTTTCAAATCTGGATTTCATTTAAACAAGTAAATCATTATTCAGGGTAGGCAAACTTGCTACAAAGCCACGTTCGGCCATTATGCATCAATTAAGTATACACAACAAGTCTTGCATACAATTTAGAGAAAAAACAGAACAAAATTCAACAGATGCTACATACATCCATCAAACCTATCACATGTTCTTAAACTTCCTGGAACTGCACAAATTGAACTGATAGAAAAAGTTCCACAGATTTAAGCTTTAGGCATGCTAAATCCACAAAACTTTACAAGAGTATTGCACAAAAAGTCCAACTTCATTCATGATACGAATAAAAGATAACAAAAGTGGATAAACGCACCTAGTTGCAAAGGAACAGCAACAGAGAAAACAAAAGGAAATATGCACTTCACAAGTTGCAACTCGACCAACAGGAGTAGGAAGAGCCAAGAAACGGAGACAAACCAATACTCCAATACCCATAACAAATGAGGACCAAAGAACAGCAAAATGAAGCCAATTGAGAATTTTTCTTTCGTTTTTCTGTTTTTTTCTAGTTTTTTTTCTTACTTAAAAGAGGAGAATGTCACGATCCAAATTCCACTAAAGGCCGTGATGGCGTCCAACACCGTCGTTAAGCAAACCAACACTAATCAACTAGTGAATCCTCATTTAAATAATTAGCACGTGAAAACTTTTCCTTATTGATAAAGAAATTAGGAGTTGAAACTTAAGCATATTTAGATGAAAGTAATAATTACGAACATAAATCATCATAGTAATCCAAAAATCATAAGTCTACTAATGTATGCGTCATGACCTGGTGTCATACGTAAGTGGAAAATCTAGTAGAATATACAAAATCATACTATCGTACTGTCTGGAAAGGAAATAGATAGGAAAAGTAAAGACATAGAAAGACTCCAACTGACGCAGAACGGCTCAGAAGGGCAGCTCACCAGAAGTCTCAAGCTGAGGAGTCCACTCTACACGCCGGACTGATGGCCAGATGCACCTGCCTCAAAGGATGTACAATCAAGTACAAAAGTGTAGCGTGAGTACATAAAAATATGTATCCAGTAAGTATCTCGCTGAACCCTCGCAGAAGTAGTGACGAGGGGTCGACTCCGACACTCACTAGGGCCAGAAAATATAATAATATGAAGTTCAATATTTTAATTCACAATGTATGTAGATAACAACAAGCTCAAATAAGAGTAATACTGAAAATCCTTTCATCTTAATAAATCTAGGCACTTTCTTCATTTAAAACAAGTGACCTTTCAAGCAATGAATCACACGAAATATAAGGGGTTCCGGTTGTATTATCACACACAAATACCACAGAGGACGTTCGGCCCAATCCAACATAAAAGTAAACTGTGCACTGCCGAGGGTCGAACAGCTCGAACCATATATATATATATATACATTTATTAACCTGCCGAGGCGAACGGCTCGTTCCCATTAGAGTAGTAGAAATAATCACCCCACACGCGAAATGTATTTGCGAGGCGGTTAAGTATAAATATAACTTAATGTTTCCTCAATTCTTATCAAAATAAAAACTTACTTGAAATCCTTGAAATGCAAACATCTTCAACTTAGTTTCATTCAATGCAAATCAACAATTATAATCATACAACGATACCCTCAAAGCATGGTGTAAGCCTAGAACTACCCGGACATAACAGGAATAGTAGCTACGTACTGACTCTCCTTACTTTGTGCGTACGTAATCCCCACAATTAATCATTTATTAATTAAGTTTACATATGGGGAAATTTCCTTCTTACAATGTTAGGAAAGATACTTACCTTGTTTCGAGCGTACATCCAACACAAGAATGTGCCCAAACTCCCAAACCGGAGCCGTGCAATGCGAAACTATTCAAATAGTGGTAAAAATCAATCATTATAGGTTTACAAATTCATATTCTAGCCATTAAAGTGATTATCCAACCCCTAAGGCATGGTTCCTAAAATTCACAACCGGGCCCACGTGCCCGGATTCCGGAAATATTTGAAGGAAGTTGTTACCCATATCCTAAGGATCATGAATATATGATTTTTACTTCATTTCATAATGAATTTCGTGGTTAAATCTTGTTTTTATCAAAAACCTAGGTTTTACTCTAATCCCATGATTTTCACTAATCTATACAGGTTAATCTACCCAAAATCCAAGTATTTAACTCACATATAGTAGGAATTACATACCTCCAAAAGCTTGGTGAAAAACCCCTCTCAAGAAGCTCAAAAATGGTTCACAAAGGAGTGAAAAAAGAGCCAAAACGTCTAACTCCCCTAATAAATGAAGGTCACTGCTTTTAATGATTTCCGTATCTGCGGACCCGGGCCGTACCTGCGCCCACTGCATCTGCGGAACCTCACTGGGCTGGCTAGGGCCGCTTCTGCGGATGGCCAACTGCTTCTGCGGTTCTACTTCTGCGGAGAAAGGACCGCTTCTGCGGTTTCAGGGATGGACACCCTTGACCACATCTGCATGTCATGGCCCGCACCTGTGAGCTCGCATCTGCGGTTAACCAACCGCAGGTGCGGACATGACAGAAGTTGGGCATTCAGCTATTGGCCAAAATTTCCAACTTGGTCGGGGCCTCGTCTGATTGATGCTCGGGGCCCCTCGCGCCCCGCTCGAACACACCCACAAGTTTGTAATGATAAAACGAACTCGCTCGAACCCTCGGAATGTCGGAAACAATAGTAAAACTAGGAATCACACCCTAAAACCAACTGATTCAAACTTATGAACTTCAAGTTCTTCAAGTTACTTCAAATGTGACGAAACACACTTATACTTCTCGGATTGACACCAAATTTTGTGTGCAAGTCTTAAATGAAATTACATAACTATTCCTGGTCTCGAATTTTGTCCGAACCTTGATATCACAAAAACCCACTCCAAACCAAATTTGAAGGACTTTAAAATCCTTGAGGAATCATTTTTCGCTATTAGGCGCCAAAACCCTCCGGGTCATCCAAAACCCGGTCTGGGCGTACGCCCAAGTCCGAAATCATAATACAAACCTGTTTGAACCGTCAAATCCCGATTCCGAGGTCGTTTACTCAAAATGTTGACCGAAGTCAAACTTGGCCTTTTAAGCCAATCTTAAGGAACCAAGTGTTCCGATTTCGATGCAAACTCTTCCAAATCCCGAACCAACCATCCCCGCAAGTCATAAATCAGTAAATGCAAGTACGGGAAGTCTTATTTAGGGGAACGAGCTTCTAGAAAGCAAAATGACCAGTGGTCCTGAAGACTGTTGTCCTGAAGCCTGACCCTGATGGCCCGAATATCCACTAGAAGAACCCTGAATGGCTGGGAGGCGGTATGAACTCTATGGTGTCGCACTGAAGTAGGCAATAGAAGAACCCTGATGACCAGAATACCCACCGGAGGAACCTTGAATAGCTGGTGGGCGGTAAGAACTCTCCCCCATCGCTGTTAAATAAGGCGTCACTGGAGCACCTCGAGGAGGTGGTGGTAGTGCTATATATGGGGGCCTGCTGGGCTGGCCCCTCCCAAACTGACCTCTGCCCCTAGCTGGGGTACCTCTAAGCTCTCTAGAGAATCGGATCCTCCTGTCCTGCTAAAACTGCTCCCTACCCCTCTGGCAGTAACCTTCAATCCTCCGAGCAATCTCCACCACTAGTTGATGCTCAGTCCCCATCTCAACCTCTCGGGCCATGCTAGCTCGAATACCGGGGTGTAACCCCGCAACAAATCTCCGCACTCTCTCTGCGTCCGTAGGAAGTATCATGAGTTCCTGGTGAGACAACTCAGAGAATCTCGCCTCATAGTCGGTCACAGACATCTGACCCTGCTCAAGCTGCTCAAACTGACACCGTAACTCTTCCCTCTAAGAGGGTGGAATATACCTTTCCAATAGAGGCCGTGTAAACTGATCCCAAGTCATAGGAGGAGAACCTGCTGGTCTGCCGAAAAGGTAAGACTGCCACCATCCACGGGCCCTGTCCTCTAAGTGGAAGGCGGTGAAATCTACTCCATGAGACTCCAATATCCTCATGTTGTGCAGTATGTCTCTGCACCTATCAATGAAATCCTGGGCATCCTCATGACGCTCACCTCCGAAGATAGGAGGGTGTATCCTAGTCCATCTGTCCAATAAATTCTGCGAATTGCCGTCCGTAGCTGGTCTGGGCTTAGGTGCCACTGTTGCAACGAGATGGGCACCGCCTGTGGGTAGAGTATCCGAAGTTTGATATATGGTAGCTGCATGCCCAGGAGCCTGTGCAGTAGGGAATCTGTGCTCCCGATCATGCCTGAGATATGGCTGGGTCTACTAGAAATAAACCAGCCTGAGTCATAGAGTCCATGAACCGCAACATACGGTGCATGACCTCCTAAAAGCCCGGTGCTGTCATGAAATCCGCCGGGGCAGGCTCTACTGCGGGCACCTCGTCCTGCTCCTTAATGATGGGATCCCCTGCTGGCTCCGTCGGTGGTGAACCTAGGGCAGCTTTGGGACGCCCTCCCCAGCCTCTGCCTCGGCCTCTAGCAATGGGGGGAGCAGATCCTCCCAGGTTTGGAACGTCTGTTGTACGTGTTCTCACCATCTGTGAGAGAATAGAAGAAAGAAATTTAGTATACCATCGACTGCACGATAAAAGATGAATAAAGAGTAGTTTCCTAACACCCTATAGCCTCTCGAAGATAAGTACAGACGTCTTCGTGCCGATCCGCAAGACTCTACCAGGTTTACCCATAACTTGTGAGACCTACGTGAACCTAGTGCTCTGATACCATGTTGTTACAACCCAAATTCGATTAAAGGTTGTGATGGAGCCCAACATCATTGTTAGGCAAGCCAATACTAATCAACTAGTGAATCCTCATTTAAATAACTAGCACGTGAAAACTTTTCCTTATTGATAAATAAATTAGGAGTTGATACTTAAGCATATTTAGACGAAAGTAATAATTATGAACTTAAATCATGATAGTAATCCAAAAAACATAAGTCTACTAATATGTGTGCCAAGACCTGGTGTCACAAGTAAGTGGGCAATCTAGTAGAATATACAAAACCATACTATCATACAGTCTGGAAAGGAAGTAGACATGAAAAGTAAAGACATAGAAAGACTCAAGCTGCTGCAGAACGACTCAGAAGGGCAGCTCACTAGAAGTCTCAAGCTGAGGAGTCCACTCTACGCGCCGGACTAATGGCCAGATGCACCTGCCTCAAAGCCTGTACAATCAAGTACAGAAGTGTAGCATGTGTACATAAAAATATGTACCCAGTAAGTATCTCGCCTAACCTCGCAGAAGTAGTGACGCGGGGTCGACTCCGACACTTACTAGGGCCAGCAAATATAATAATATGAAGTTGAATATTTTAATTCACAATGTATGTAGATAACAACAAGCTCAAACAAGAATAATATTGAAAATCCTTTCATCTAATTAATAAATCTAGTCATTTTGCTCATTTAAAACAAGTGACCTTTCAAGCAATGAATCACACAAAATATAAGGGATTCCTGTTCTATTATCACACACAAATACCACCGAGGACGTTCGGCCTGATCCAACATAAAAGTAAACTGTGAACTGCCGAGGGTCGAACGACTCAAACCTTATATATATATATATATATAATATATATATATATTTTTAGGGTCATGTACTGGGAATATTGTTGTGGTATATATATATATATATATAGTATATATATATATATTATATATATATAGGTGAACAGCCCGCTCACATGAGAGTGGTGGAAATAATCGCCCTGTACGCGGAATGTACTTGTGATGCGGTTAAGTATACGTATAACTTAATGTTTCCTCAATTCTTATCAAAATAAATACTTACTTGAAATCCTAGAAATCATAGCATCTTCAACTTAGTTTCATTCAATGCAAATCAACAATTATAATCATATAGCGATAGCCACAAAGCATGGTGTAAGCCTAGAACTACCCGGACATAACAGGAATAGTAGCTACGTATGGACTCTCGTCACTTCATGCGTACGTAGCCCCACAATTAATCATATATTAATTAAATTCACCTATGGGGAAATTTCCCTCTTACAAGGTTAGAAAAGAGACTTACCTCGTTTCGAGCCTACTTCTAACTCAAGAATGCGCCCAAACTCTGAAACCGGAGCCGCACAATCCGAAACTATTCAAATAGCGTAAAAATCAATCATTATAGGTTTACAAATTCATATTCTGGCTATTAAAGTGATTATCTAAACCCAAAGGTATGGTTCCTAAAATTCACCCCCGGGCCCACGTGCTTGGATTCCGGAAATTTTCGAAGGAAGTTGTTACCCGTAACCTAAGACTCAAGAATATATGATTTTACTTCATTCCATAACGAATTTCGTGGTTAAATCTTATTTTTATCAAAAACCTAGGTTTTACTCTAATCCCCTGATTTTCACTAATCTATATATGTCAATCTACCTAAAATCCAAGTTTTTAACTCACATATAGTAGGAACTACTTACCTCCAAAATCTTGGTGAAAAACCCCTCTCAAGAAGCTCAAAAATCGTCCACAAAGGAGTGAAAAATGAGCCAAAACGTCTAACTCCTTTAATATATGAAGGTAATTGGCTTCAGTAATTTCCGCATCTACGGCCCTAGGCCACACCTGCGCCCACCGCATCTGCACAAAATGGTCCGCTTCTGTGGAACCTCACTGGGCCGGCTCGGGCCGCATCTGCGGATGGCCAACCGCTTCTGCGGCTCCACTTCTACAGAGAAAGGACCGCTTTGGCAGTTTCTGGGATGGCCACCCTTGGCTGCATCTGCGTGTCATGGCCCGCATCTGCGAGCTCGCATCTGCGGCTGACCAACCGCAGGTACGGTTATGACAGAAGCCGGGCATCCAGCTCTTGCCCAAAATTTCCAACTTGGTTTGAGCCTCGTCCGATGGACGCTCGGGGCCCCTAGGGCCCTGCCCAAACACACCCACAAGTTTGTAATGATAAAACGGACTCGCTCGAACCCTCAGAACGCCAGAAACAACATTAAAACTAGGAATCACACCCTAAAACAAATTGTTTCAAACTTATGAACTTCAAGTTCTTCAATTTACTTCCAATGTGACGAAACACACTTATAGTACTCGGATGGACACCAAGTTTTGCGTGCAAGTCTTAAATGACATTACGGAACTATTCTCGATCTCGGCATTCCGTCTGGACCTCAATATCACAAAAACTCACTCCAAACCAAATTTAATGGACTTCAAAATCCATGAGGATTCAACTTTCACTATTAGGTGCCAAAACGCTCCCGGGTCATTCAAAACCTGGTCCGGGCATACGCCCAAGTCCGAAATTATCATACGAACCCGTTGGAACCTTCAAATCCTAATTCCGAGGTCGTTTACTCAAAATATTGACCGAAGTCAAACTTGGCCTTTTAAGCCAACCTTAAGGAACCAAGTGTTCCGATTTTGATCCAAATTCTTCCAAATTCCAAACCAACCATCCCCTCAAGTGATAAATCAGTAAAAGCAAGTACGAGAAGTCTTATTTACAAGAATGAGATTCTAGAAAGGAAAATGATTAGTCGGGTAGAGAAAATCAGAATGAAGAAGATGAAAATGAGTTTCTGAGGGTTCTCTTGTGTGTGAGTGAAGGGAAAGTGAGGTCTCTTATATAGGAAAGGGTGTCTGTTCTATGAGAGAGTGATAGAGGGTCTGTGAGGGGAATATTCTAGCATGAATTTAGGGAATGTCAGCTAAAAATAAGGGATACGACATCTTTCTTAACTAGAAATGGACAGCTGTCCAAAACTGATTTTTCTTTTTACTTTTCAACCCCCCCCCCCCCCCC